>NC_041378.1:13776150-13803650 GCF_900634415.1 Cottoperca gobio | reverse complement strand
TGTGTACATAGGGATTTGGAGGCCCAATTTGGGCTGCTTATGCACAGAATTATGTCACCCAGTAAACTTTGCTCTCCATGGGCGGAACAGTGTGTGAACTGGCTTGACAGCATGGCGCTAAACTGTTTCCTCAGACTTTTTCTTAGTGAAGGTCTGATTGACCAGGCATACCCTGTTGTCTGAAGCACATGCCTCCTGACCTCCTCGCTGGCAAGAAATGGTCTCATGAAATAGTCATGCTGTCATTTCAGAGAAAATAATGTCAGGCATGAATGCCTTAATAGTGTAAAACTGATTTTGTGAAGCCACTTTAGCGTTTATTCAAGCAATTATATGCTTTAAAGACAGGGTGAAATATAAAATACATTTTCTAAATTCAAATGATATCATAGGTCAGAGGTGTGAACTGTAGTTAAATGAGTAAAAAAAAAAAAAAAAATCGAAAAGAATGTGTTTGAGGTCTAACTTTTATTAATTTCTCCCTCACCCTCGGCCTCCTGATCTAAAAACGGGGGTGGGGGAAGCGTGGGCGGAGGCCAACAGTCCTAAGCCAATCAGCAGCCCTGTATCTGCTAAGCCACTCCACTTTTGAGCCATCCAATCAAATCTGAAAGATCTGATATAAATCCCTCTTGTAACATCACATCATGCTCTCACTTCTCACTGTGAACAAACATGATGTGTAAAATGTTTCACTATTTTACTATAACTAACTGATCAAATATGAAAAGCTTTTTATGCAACAAGAGTCAGGGAAGAAACTTTATCTCCTTAATCTCCACTTTCATTTAGCCTAATGGTATTTGTTTGTTAACGAAGAAAGAAAAGCTAATAATGCATAGGTAAAGTCTCCTGCAGGACACTGGCAATACATGTAGTGTACCTGTACTATGTAGCCTTATTTCAGAGGCTGGCACACTTCCTATAAAGTGTGGGCCATGCCATGCACAACTCCTGTGCGTCATATAAGCCTACAAATCAGGACTAAGCCGTGTCTCTGGGATGAATAAAGCCAGGTCTCTGTGTACGTCTCCATCAGCAGAAAGACAAAGCACAGCCCCTTCTCTTCAGCTTCACTATTACTTTATACAGCATGTCGACTGCTTCTGATGCTACACAGCCCTCCCCCTTAGTCCTGCAGGAATGTCCCCAATAAACCCAATTAGTTCTGGTCAGAATTATTAAAGATGTCATTGGGGCTGGAGTCTGCTTAGTGTCCTCTACACAACAAGAAGGGCAGAATATTGGAGTGTTTTGTGAAGAAGGAAGGAAGGAAGGAAGGGGGAGTGTAAGTTAAAGATGGCACGGATGGAAACAGCTAGAGGGAGAGGACATATGCTGCCTCCTTACAGCAGTGGTAGAGCATCTACAGCCCGAAGGCTGCACTGTGCCAACAGGGACTCGTATAAATCATTTACTCCTGGACCCCATTGTGGACATTTCCCCTGCGGGACCTCTCTTCATGGGTCTCTCTCCCTGGCTCTTGGAGGGCCCGAGCAGGGTGCCAGAGGGAGGACTGAAGGCTGGAAATGGCCCTCTTTTCAAACACACAGCTTGATGTGCTTTGAGTCTTTGCAGGCCTCTTTGAGGAAACAATGTTCATTTTGATTGAAGAGCAGAATATGAAATAAGTGGGGAAAACATAATAGTGCACTCCATGAAAAAGTCGGCCCCAACTTTTTTTGAGGGTTTGGATTCGGGAGCTCTGTTATGTTTGTCACATTGCTGTGAAAAGTCATGTATCATGTTTTGCCGCTTGCTGGCATTTAAATCCACTGTTGAAATGTAATCTGTAATTGCAAAATACAGAGTTACAAATCTGGTAGAATATCTACAATGTCTTTGTCAACCTTCAACATGTGTTTACACAATTACTAACTAGAATGGCATTTGGAGAGCGCAGACCTCCGCCAAGGCCAATGGTGCATTCACATGTTCCTCAGAGGGTCCCATTTCCCAAGTTAGGAAGCCGTTCTTTCGACTTTGGTGTTTTCATGAGCTTTAAGTTGTAATGTTGAAACAATATCTGTTTCAGAGTTGTTGTTCTGACTTTAGGGATGCGTTCACATGAATTTCTTCAGTGAGGAACTCATTTTTTTAGATTCTTCTGACACCCTATAAATGCAGCGCAAATGCCCTATCAAAGTTAACAAAGGCGAAACATAGTGTGTATCTCCGCCCCTTGTTTTGGATCTGCTCCAAAATGAAATGGGTTTTTCTTTGGCTCACTCTAAACTCTTCCACCAGTAGTTTCTAAAAAAAAAAGTATCAATGCTGACAGACAAACCGGGGTGAAAACATAACATAACCTCCTTAGCTGAGGTAATAATACTTTATTATTGATCCCCTCTTAGTATCCCCATCCAAAAGGAATTAAGAGTTCAGGGTCACTTAGAAGACAAAGTAGGTGGAAATGCAGCATCTAGCTCCAGGATGCTTGTTCCACCAATCTCTTGACTGTTTCTGTTTCTGTCTATTTTTGCAATGACCATGTTTATTAGTCTTTGTGTGGGTGTTTAAGCAGCTGTGCATTCATAGATGCCAGTGGACGTGCCTATGTTGCTTCCATGTGTGCATGTACTCTATGTACTGAATGCTGTTAGCATTTTCTCTGCATCTCCAGAAGTCTGCCCGCACTAAATTAGAGTTTTTGAAAGATTACAGGATAATTACTGTAGTTATGTACCTGCCAGTTTCTGCTGCGCAGGAGTTGTTTTTAGTGCTACCCCTAAAAGACTGCCAGCTGATGGACAGCTTGAACAGAATGGGGTTCATCCACCTCACAAATTGATGCAAGCGAGTTTGTGGGTGAGAGTATATAAAACCCTGGGCACGCTAAAATGAAAGGAGTACTTTTAAGTAACAAGGGGAGAAAAAACAAGCAAGATGACAAACTTTGTCAACGATTTAAGAATCAAAGCAGTTACTTACTTATGCCACCGACTGAACTAGAGCGTGGAACAAAACAGGAGCATGCGGAGTCGGCACACTTGCTTAGCGCACAGTCCGCTCGGTCACGAAATTTTGGGCTGCACACATGTTCTGCGTGGACCCTCCCGAACAAGTTGGATGACACGAGGACCATAGCGGACCCTTGTGGACAAGCGGACACAGAAAGTATGAATTTTCCTTTAACCAGATCAACCAAGATGTTTACTTCCGTTTTTATGCAAGAGGATAACATCTCACTCAAAAGGTCTCACAAATCTGAGAGACAATTTTTCTCTATTTGACATTTGCCAGTTTATAAGATTCAGTGGCAGTCTTATCATTTTATTACACAACACACTTCTAATACTTTACTAAATTAGTTATCCAAGTGAGCTGCATGTTTGAGTTGATTGCCAGCTCAGCTGTTTGACTTGTGTGCCACTAAGTTCCCAGTTTTGTCCGGTGCCCGCTCTAATGAGAATAGCTGAGCTGGTGAGTCACAGCGGTTGATTATTTTTCTCCTGCTGGAGATCATGTGGTGTAACCGAGGTCAGCTACCTCCTGTCTGTGCCTCTGCCTTCCTGTCTGCCCAATATGAGCTCAGCCAGGGAGAGGAAGAGTGCATGCCAGGTAGACTGCTTCCACCTCATCAAACCTGCCCCTTGCCCCTTCTGTCTCTCCGTCTTTCCTTCACAATGATTCCCGCGCTGCGTGAATTGTCCTATCGCCTCTTTTTCTTTAGTCTCTTTCGCTCCTTCTACCCATCTCTCCCTCAGACACCGGCCTGCTCTTAGAGGCTCACAAGTACCCATGAGTGCACACACGTAAGTGGTATGAACACATGTAAAATTCACAACCTTTTTTTTTTTCATTGCATTTTCCTGAATGTGTGCCCTTGTAACAGATTGTTATGCAGGTTACATTCACAGGGAAGCGACTCTCACAGAGAAGCGACTCTGACAGAGAAGTGGCTAGTCTCCTCTGTATAATTACCCTTATGCCCTGCCTTCTGAGCTTTTATGTTCCCTCTTAATCCATGCTGGCAGTCTCCTTCCCTACAGGTCTCTTATTCCCTGTGTTACCCAGGCATCTGCTACAAAAGTCTGTTTTGGGCCATCAATGGCAGTATAGTCTTGGATTCTCCGCTGTGTCCAGGTGTTGTTGTGAGTGTGTTTCTGTGAATGTGGACGTAAAGACTCAAACAGCTGTTAAAGAACCTTTTTCTACAATCAAGTCTTTCTTTAGAGAGTTTACAATGACAAACATCCTCCTTGAAGTTAAGTGCAAAACATCCACTTTTTTGTATCTGTACCATACGGCTTGAAAACCACACAACACATTCTGTCTTTAAGACCAAAGTCTGATACACAAGTGAAATGTAAACACAGGATTAAAAAGGATTGAAATCTGCGTTCATCAACAAGTAATGTTTTATACAGGCTTATGGTAAGTCATGATCAGTTAAGAAACATAAAAACCTTTTTTAAATAATTGATTATATATCTTGTTAAGAGATTGTTTGGGAGTGTGTGTGTGTGTGTGTGTGTGTGTGTGTGTGTGTGTGTGTGTGTGTTAGGGGTAGGGTGTGTCTCTTCCTCTGCTCTAAGGAGGCTTTCGGTTTCAGTTTTCTTTGTTGGTTTGTTTGTCTGTTTGTCAGCAGGATTACAGAAAAAATACTTTTCTTGATTTTCTTGAAACTTGGGGAAAGGGTGTTGTAGTGGCCAACGAAGAACCCATTCAATTTTGGAGCTGATCCTAATCACAGGGCGGGTACATAGATTATGTTTCACTTGTGGAAATGGCCTTGGCGGAGGTCTGCGCTCTCTGAGAGCCCTTCTAGTTATACTTAATTTCTTTCCCTATGAGATTTCTTGTTAAAAATAACATTTAGAATGCTCCTCTTCTGCATATTTGAAAAGCCTCATACTGTATGTCCAGAGAAATACACACAAACAAGTCCATATGCAAAATAACAAAAATATGTCCTTGAACTGTCCTTGGAGCTGTAAACAAACTAATTCAAAATGTGATTTGGAGGCAGAGAGCTGCTCTCTGTGTCTGGTTCACTCACTCAGTGGCTGTAATGACCATTTATACAACAGCTTTATTCTAAATTTGTTTTTCACCGCCATATTTTTTGTTTGCCATCAATATATTGCTTAATGTTTTTGCGAAATGAAATATACGATGAAAACATACTTTGTTTGGCCTCCAACTAATTATTCCATCTGCAATATTTGTGCCATATAATCCCAACAGTAGTAGTCACTCCTCGTATGCTTCTCATGTCACATTGGAAAAAGCTGCAAAAGCAGATTTCTCATTAAGATTGCTCAATTTCCTGCCCATTTCTGGAGCATTGTTCTCTTCAAAGCCCTGCGGTCATCTTGTGCAGTCGATTATTTTTCTTATTCCTTTTCTTTTTGGAAAGACTGCTGTGACGTTGACAATAAAATGATAAAAACATTAGTTTAGCATTCTGCAATATCAGATATTATTTAAAGAATAAAGTGGTATGAAATAAATGATATTACAGTAATTATGTAGCGCAGTAATTAGTCCCACTCTTTTTCCAGCTCAAAATGTAATGGAGGAAACGTCAAAGGCGGTGAAAGTTCCTCCAACCCTCCGTGACTGAGTCGGTCGGATGACAGTTAAATCAGATGATTTAGTTATCGAGGGGGCTGTGATTTGCAGTAAAATGCTGTCAAGCATTCCTTACGTTTCCAAAGAAGAATGTGTTTCTCCTCAGTGACACAGCAGCCTGAATGAGATGTCAAGAGTTTTCACATGCAGGGTGGTAAATTGTTTTTCAGCCATTTTCTGGCCCCTGGCTGCAGTTACAGCTGTCAACAGCTTTCTGACATCCGCAGTTTTATTCTACTTAAACACTGTGATAGTGGGCAGGTGACTCTTCCTGTCAGACTCCCCTCCAGGATCTTGTGTAGGTAGATGGCTTTAGTATTTCCAGCCTGAGAATCTTACTTTTATGATTAAATCAACTGCAATTCAAAATCATGTTCTGAAAAACTATTTACTGTTACTGTTACTATTTATTTATTTATGCAACACCTTTATACACAACAGCAAGTTGCAGCTGTCAGAATGGTAACTGCTCCAGGCTTGAAAATGCATTTAATTGTTTTACTTTCGTGCCGTGAGTGGATATAGGAGTAGTTCTTTCAAATTATAAAAGCTTCTTGAAAGATACATCGAACACACCTCGACCTCCTACATTTTATTGTAATACATTTCTAGCTGTGCAGTTGAACGATGAGGAAGAAGTACTGTAATAAGTTTGTGCGGTCCGTGGTGAGATTATTCATGATACAATGAGAAATACAGCCTTTTTATTTTACATTCCCTTTAAAGTGTTTGATACTCAGTTCTACTGTGCTTCCTGAGATGATTAGTATTGGGTGTGAATGTTACGCCACTTCCCCAAGACATGAAAGTGGGTGCCTGTCAGCACAAGTTATCGCTGATGTGCTGGCATTTTGGAAATGGTGTAATATGTGCTCTCCGTCTCCCCTCTGTCCACCCCTCCATCTCTCGCTTCAAGTCTTACTGCTTTCGGGGTTAATGAAATGCCCCTGTAGAAGAGCTGGTGTAGAGGGATTGTTAAATCCATATGCGCTTTCTAACCTCCTCCTATGCATTTTCTCAACCTGTGCCGCGATTCATGAGCGCCAACGACACATCATCACTGGCTGAAGTATTCCTGTGCAGAGCTCTGGATGATCTTCAGCTTTGCTCTAATCAGGTTGTGATGTTTTACTCTAATTCACTTCTCAGCCATTAAAACACTCCATCAAACAAATGCAAAATAAAGAGCTTATACCTAGCCTTGTGCCGGCTACTCTTCATCCTCGAACTGAGTTTACTGATGTCTCATTGATGGACAGTAACCAATACAGCTGTATTACAGGCAACAGAGCCAGATGGCTTCAAGGAAAATAAGTATCATGTTAAGTAATTAGCATCATATTTGGCACATTCAACCAGTAGCAAACCCCTTTCCCATTTTTGAGAAGGTCTTTGTTGACTTATGACTGCCGGGGCACACACACACAAAGCCAAATGTGTGCACTAGGTTTGGTTCCATAGTCAGTGATGCATAACCTGACAGCTGACTGATGAAGCGCTGACCTTTTACTCCTGGCCTTGTGGGCAATTCTCCGCCTCATGAAACTGTGGCAGGCTGCGTCCACTGACACTTGAGTGCTCAAAGGAATTATGACCATGTGGGAGAATAATAAAAAGAGGCAGAGACAGGGAGCCTTACAGATGAGGGGAGCAGGATGCAGATAGCAGGAGATGGAGAGGGGGGAGGGGGGAATCAAAGACTCTCTCCTGATCCCTCTCCGATTCCCTCGCACCTTCCATCTTCTGTTCTCCTTCCCGTTCTCTGATCGTGTTTACAATGCTGGTGTTTGTGAGAGGTTTATCTGCGGCTCATCCTCAGTCTGTACACTGTACACGTAAGTGGCCGAGTTTCACCCCAAGCTAGAAAAATAAGTATGGCGGTTTCAACCCTGAGGAAGTTTCAAATATGAAACTGCAGAACTGTAATGGGAGCAGACAGATCTCCGGTCTTTATATTGAAAGGCTGCTGCTTTTGAGGCTGAATCAAACAGGCCTTTTGATCAGCAGAAAGGCTTTAAAGATGAACTACCTGGAGTCCCCCTGTAACAGAAATGCTCCGTACTGTAGTTCCCCTCTGTGACGATGGAAAGTGTAAGATTTCTTTTTTCAGAATTGAAGTTGTTGGATTATTTGTGTGTGTGTGTGTGTGTGTGTGTGTGTGTGTGTGTGTGTGTCTTTGCATGCAGCCTCTACAATCCATTTAGTTGCAGGTCTTTTTAACCTGCCAAAGATATGACACTGAAATCCTGATTTTTGCTCTGAGCTTTTTTAAAGTGTCTTCAATCATTTACCTGATTATTGTACATTCTGAAGGGAAAAACAAGCAAGAAAAATAGTATTTGATGTAACTGTATATGGCCACACTGTGCTGAGCTCTTGTACATTTTGCAGTTGAGGTACATGCACCATGTACAGCACATCATTTACATGGGCAAATACATTTGCTAATACAGTATGTGTGTTTACCTACTTGACTGCAACTCATGGTATCTGTATGCTTGAAGAGTGCGATGTCTATATTTTTGCAACTGCGTCTGCGTGTGCACGTGATGATTAGGAAGGTCATTTGCGGAAAACATCTGTAGCTTAGCGAGAATGACGGGGCTCTTTCTTCTAATGGGATCAATGTCTCAATGCTTTATGTTGGTGTGAGTTATGATACGGGTAATGTTTAAAACATGCAGATGCAGATGCAGCGTGACCATCTTAAATAAATGACTGCATCGCCAGGAGAGGGAGTCGTTTTAGGATTAGTTTTGCTGTGGGTGAAACGCTCTGCAGACTCTGAGTCATACTGATAAACATCAAAGCACACATTTAAATAGGCAGACACAACATACTTGAACAAAGCCCTTCACGCAACATTAAAATGACATAAAGGTAATTGACTTAAGGGAGATCATCATCCTGCCACCACTTCACATCTATTCCCACACATGGGTGCGTAAAAATGAGAGAACACGCGTCTGCACAGTATTTGTGTGGCAGAATGAGCACATAACCCCACAGCTTGATATCCCATCATTTCTTTACAAATGCCCGAGGCATTTTACTGCCCCCACCAGCAGCATCTTGCCGCTCTGTTAGTTAGTGAGGCTAGCCAGCAGCAGGAGAATGCCCCGCTTGTAACCTGCAGCGCTGCTCTGCAGTGAAGCAGCTCCAAATGTAAAGACGTGCTTCTCTGAATACTGATGTAAAGTCATTGATGACTTTCAAGCCCTCTGGCTCATGAGCGGTTATGTTTATCTCTACCTGTGGTTCTCTAGGGTTGATAGGGGCATAATTGGGTGTTTTGTTTGATGAAGGGATTAGCAATTTATGAGGTGTGTAAAAGTACGAGGTCACATGAGGTTCCAAATGCTACATGTAGCTTATAGAAATCATACAATATTTAATGTTTTCATCCACAAATCTTAAACCTCTGAAATCGTGTCTTAAGCTCTGTGCTTCTGACACATCCTTTCATTTCACAAGTGCACATGCTTTAAAAATGTAGTGTGAACTGCTGCAAACTGCACAGCCTGGCAGGGTCGACTAAAGTGCAGGCATCCTCAAGATGCCAACCAAAATGGCTTCTTTTTTTTTTTGGCTTCATCTGAGAGTTGGCACATTAAGGAGAAAAAAAGTTATTCTGAAGCAACTGTAACAATAATGTGTACATCAGCAACACTTTTCTTGAACTAGACAAGTTTAAAGCAGCTATCTTTGATCTTTGATCTTAATTTTCTAAACGCTTCATGAAAAAAAGAAAGAAATATTGCTACTTGTCAGAAATGAGAATGGCAGATCTTCCTTTGTGGGGCGTTATCTTCTCTGCTTATAGTAAAGTGAATCTTGAGTTGACTTAAGTTTTTAACACCTGGCATCACATCTGTGGTGCACATAACACATTAAAGGCAAGTGTTGAGTGGCATGTGTGTAGGTAGATTGGCCATCATCAATCATTCATATTGACATTTCCTTTGATGTGATGTCTCTTGTGTGTACAGATGCACACACACATGCGACGGTGTGTCTTGATTTATTTCTACTTGACTTGAAAGCACGTGTGTGCGTGTGTGTGTGTGTGTGTGTGTGTGTGTGTGTGTGTGTGTGTGTGTGTGTGTGTAGACAGGTGCCATGCTGCAGGTTTAATGACTTCAGGTGTGGCTGGCTTCCCTTTGCCGATCTGAATTCTATCCCTTGTCCCCAACAGAGTGTGACACAGTTTGAGTGCATGGCTGGTGAATGGTAGGGCCTTGTGACAAACTAAGGGAGGAAGAGGGAGTGTGTGTATTTCCTTCAGGCTACCACTCCACCTGAATGCTAAGTGACTGAGAAGAGCTCCAGTACTGGCACACCGCAGCTGCTAACATGCGCCATGTATGCCTGAATAAACACACACTTTCACACGCATTCACTCTAGAGAAAGTAGACATTCACGTTAGTAGTCCAAGACTGTGAAGTGTCCTCTTGCTTTAACCACTTCATCATCCCAAATCTCATCCAACGCCCACCCATAGCCTGCTTGTCTCTAAATATTTCATCTTTGTGGTGACTTGGACCTCAGGCCTGCTTCCAATGGCTCCCACAATGCACCAGCACAATTTACATTTCACTCACATGGCTGAGCCCACTCTTCTCCTCCTCTTCCGTTCTTCTCTTTTAATGGCTTTATTTGTCCTCATTACCTCCTCCTCGTCTTCCTGTCCAGCAGGGTCCGTCCCCCCTGACATCAGCTCATTTCTCTCCGACTGAGTCCTTCCCCAACATAACTGCTGATGTTTCTCCAGATGTGCTGTAAATGCCTGTAGCTCCCTCCCAGATCAGCCCTCCGCTGACTGCGCTGTACAAGGAGTTGAGCTGTGTGTTCGGCTAATGGCTACAAGTACCGTCAAAACAATATGAAATTGTATTGACGTTCAAGCGCTGTAATAAATGAAATATGTATTTTACTGTCGTCTCGTCTGTTCTCAGAAGCCTTTCATCTCCGGCAGTCTGCCAAAGCATCCCTCGAAGGGTTCTTAGGCATTTTGTGTTTTAGCAAATTGAAAGTGGCTTTTTATGCTTTGATTGATGGGGCTGGTGGCATTCAGATTGCATAAATAGACAGTGATGGATTCACGTTCAAATCAGCACTTTGACTTCAATTGATTGGTGGTCGTGCCTTGGATCGTGCAACTCTAACCTTATCTGCAAATCACAAAACAGTGGAAAACTGTCATTTTTGCAATATGCAGTATGTTGTGTGAAATGGCTCTCCATACAGCCTCATAAAACTGTGAATGTTTCTATGAGAGGCAGGAAAACTGTCAGAGGGGAAAGATTGTTCAATAGGGAAAATGTACTGCCTCAGAAAAGTTCAGCATGATAATAATGGGCGCCACTAAGCCGCACAATTTGATTGGAGGGCGTGAGGGACGTGTTGAGGACATTTATCAGCGTGACACAGGACACAATGCTCTTTGTTTGATTGGTTAAATTAGTGGGAGCTCATTTGCTTTCACTGCAAAATCCTTTACACTGCGTTTTTGTTGTGTTAATTAAGCTGGCGCAACCATTTTGTATGCTGCTTGTGCACTGGGCCACGAAGGAGGGAAAAAGATCATTGGTATTCCTCTCTTGTACCTCGGAGGCATTGTAGTTTGTTTTTTATATGATTCGCACCAAAGATGAGCTGCTTAAATGTATATTTGCTAAAAATTTGTTTGGTTTAGTTTTCCTCAGACAGTTTCCTCCTCTGAATACAAATCCTTCAGAGTGTGTCTCTGTGTGCACTGAACTGTTGCCAGCACCCAATGTTTTGTTACAACAGACAACAGACGTCTTACAACAGGCTCATTTAACCTGCTGCTGTTTGCTGGATGATGAAGGTTGCAGGGAATTAAAGTTGTATTAAATCTGAAAATTGCAGCGCTCAAGGTGGAGATGATTTCCTCTCATGAATTTAGCTGTATTTGTGAAAGCATTTAATAAAAACTCTGAGCAAATACAGCATCCTCGTGGGATCTCCTCGGCTAAGTGAATGCTCTGATCATGCCTGGTCACGAGGCTCTGCTGTGCAATGGCTGCTCTTCTTATCACCATCTTCCACTGAAAGTGTGATGATGGGAGGATGTTTTTTTCAAACTGAAGACAAGCTGGAAAACCAAGGTTTAAAAACCCTTAAGCTCTTAGGATTTGGAGAGTTAACATGGGGTCATTAATAGTAAATAACACCATAAATCCCTTTTAAAATAGTAAACGTCTACACATTGTACCAGCAACTTCACCAGTTTCATTCTTTCAATATCAGTGAATAGTTTACCCTTGAAATGTGTTGCATCGTAGTTCTGCTTAACCCATCTTGTTTGCTGCTTTTATAGCCTGTAATATGGAAGTCATTGGGGTCTACTGGGGCTGCAGCGTCTCACCTTGCTCCTCACACCGTCTGCCTCAGACAGCTGACCTTTCATTAATCACATAAATCAGGTGCCAGACAAGGTGCGAACTCCCAAATACTAGAAGGTCTTGTTTCCGTTCAGTGCATTCAGAGGGCGATTCTTGTTTTATTAAACAACAACGCCATGACACAGAGCAGTAATAGCATACCTTTCCCCCCCATGGCCTGGTTTATGTCCTTTGATTTAAGTTGTGTTTGTGCTGCTAGTTTTTGGATGCAGGTTTGGTTGAACTGTAGTCCACTGTTGTAAGATGAGATGATTTACAGTTTGTATGTAGCTGCGGTTAGAAGCTGGCATGAAATGACTGGATCAGATTTTGATATGAAAATGCACCTTACACCTTTCACTTTGATATTAGTGATGACACGTTTTTTTGTCTCGTTTGTGTTTCATTGTTCAGGAAGCCAAGCTGCGTGAGCTACTGGATGTCAGCACACTGGCGGGGAAGATGGAGAACAGGATGCTGACAGTGGTGAGCGGCCCTGACATGGTCAACATCACCTATCTGAACTTCATGGCTTTCCAAGAGGAGACAGCGAAGGTAAATATGCAACAACAAAACAATTATAATAATAAGTTGCTCCATTCCTGCCTGTGGGATCAGTGTTTATGAAACCTTTTACTTGAAAAGACTGTAGAAAGGTTTTCAACTGAATGAAGTGATAAACTAGGCCTTTGAAGGAACTATAAGAGAGCAAAACAGAAACATATGTGTTAATATTGCAGAAATTAAAGCTTGAATTACATTGTTTTCTGAATTCAAATGGACATTATCAGCATATCCCCATGTTCGAATTTATGTCTTAATTTATACCAAATGTTAACCATACTGTATAAAAGTAGACGTAGTCACTGGGACGTCACCCATTGCTTTTGTGTACTACCGTTTTGAAGTCTCGAGTTTGGCATTTTGTCCGTCGCCATCTTGATTTTTTGGAGCCAGAAGTGAACATAATTTGCACGAGATGGTGCAGCTAGAGAAGGTTACACAATGCTACGCCTCTATCCTGAGTGACAGGTTGACTTGTCAATCACAAGATAGCGACGCACAAAAGCATACCCTGCTTTATCTTCTATTTGACTCTAAATGTGACCATCATTGAAACCAAAATGAAGATCATGCTGTATTGAAGAAGAGTTGAAACTAGAGATTAGGACCATAAACTAGAGATTAGGACCATTAGGAAACTGTTTACTGAGGTCAAATGAGAAGTGTGGTAATTTACTCATAGACCTCTATATAATCTTTTTTCTGTTTGCAACCAATGGAGTCACCCCCTGCTGGCCATTAGAAATAATGCAGATTTAAGGCACTTCGCATTGGCTTCACTTTTCAGAACCGGAAGCTCTTTCCTCTTTTTTACAGTCTATGATTTCAGCACTAGGGTTTGCACCTGACTTTGTTTGTGTGTGTTTTATTTACTGCAGGAATGGGCGGAAGAGCTGTTCAACCTGGCATCCAACCTCTTTGTACAGAACATGTCAAGAGAGGACTGCCTTGAGAAAGCGTATGTCATCCACACACACACACACACACACACACACACACACACACACACACACACACACACACATACGCACACACTCACACTCAGACACACAAGAAATTACAAAAAATATAAATCCCTAAGATAACTATGAAAATCAGGTCTGCAGGTCCGTCTTGTGTAAAAGAAACATATGACTGACTGTAATTCAAGACACGTGTTGTTGCTGCTAGTGTTTACTTACAAATGCATGCAAAGCTTTTTGTTACACACACATAACCTCAAAGTAAGCAGTAAAACAGCATAACATTCAGCAGCACACACACAGGCATCTTTATGCACACACCAATGTACATATGGGGCTGTACTGTACTGGCACATACAAACAGGAGGTTGCTTTTCACAGCTCTACAAGGCAGCCTGAGGGTCTGAGTTTATAAAGGTGATTTCACCTCATATCGATGGAGAGAGAAAACAGACAAGAAAGAAGAAGCAGCAAAAATGTAATCATCAGCTGGAAATATGTTTACGTTTATGAACCCGACCCTGTGCATCTCAGGCGGCTTTATTTGCCTCTCAGTACATAGTGAATATGTGACAGCATGTATGTGTGTGCCTTTATATGGTGTTTTCGATCCTCGCTTGAAGTCGTTCTGGTGCGCCATCTTGAAAACCGTTCCAAAGCTCTTATTTCTGCTCTGAGGAGCGAGGAGCGATCTCTGAGGAGGGCTGAGCAAGGATACACAAGAGCAGCCTTTACGGAAGTCTTTTACGATCTATCCATTGTCGGATATAAGTTATTGATTGGACGCTGCAGCTGATCCAACTGATCTGATACATTTCAACATCACTGGAGTTTCATCCCGGAGTGAAGAGAGATAACAAAAAAACGGACCACGAACAACTTTCTTCATTTATAAGAAAGACTTTTCTTTTCATGGTCAGAGAGTCGAAGAGTCTCTGTCAGCAAGAAAATAGTTTTACATTGACTCGTCATTTCCATTCAGTCACATGTGAGGCTGATCATTCCTGAGCGTCAGGTTTGATATGAATTAAGTATTTTCCCTGAAACATTAAGCCTAACAAAAGATGTCCGGTGTTGAATAGACACCATAATCAAATTCTGGGTTATTAAATAATGACTTCACAATCAAAATATCAATACATATTAACGCTAATAATGCATAAATAATATAAATGCCTTCTGCCGTAGGAAAGGTCCCTGAGCCTCTGCAGGGCACAGTAATCCGTATAAAGAAAGAATGCAGGTTGATAAAGTATCAGAAAATGGAAATACCTAAGTAAAGGTACCAAGCAGCTGCTGCTCTGGCAGTGATAGCTGTGCCTTTATTACACAGTGTACATGTGTGCAGACACAAACTCCGTCAAAAGTCTCTACAGCTGTTAAAGCCGACTGACAGCTGATCCAGCTGTGATCGCTGACATCAGAAACGGACGTCGCTTCTCTAAAACCACATTTCCTTGTTTCCTCTCTCCTCGCATGGTTTCCTTGCGTCTTCGGGAATTAGTGAGGGAAACGTGGATGCAATTTAAGAGACTTGGGATGTACCCATAGTGATGTGTCAGTGGATCCTCAAACAGGTCGGGTTGCTGACCTGAAATTGGGGCGGTGTCACCATTTTGTTGTCTCCAGTCTATTGCATAAATCACCCCGAGACCTCATCAGTGGCTCTTTGTCCAGTGGGACAGTTATCATCACTTGCCCTCACCGCACCTCTGATCCTGTGTAATAACTGTGTCTTACGGCTAACAGCCCCACACTATTGATTTGATTGGAACACACACACTAAATATGAATCTACTATATTGTATTGCGAGAGTATAGCCGGCTCTGACAGGTGAAAACTCCCAGCTGCCTGATGTTTATCAGTAGACAGAAGCCGTTAACTCGTGCCCCTGAGGAGTCTAATTGACTTATGAGACAATAAAAGTGGTCATCGACCACATAGTACACAGAGATTGTTGAATAGAATTGAACACGTTTCGCAGTCACGCTGATTTGCTCGCAGCAGCAGTTATCGTGCACTGCTTACTTATAAATAAGATGATTCTTTGTGACACTAGTACTGCATGAGGAGTCGTTGAGGTTCTTCTGCATGTGGTTAATTCCCCATGCTAGCTCTTAATGCTGTGATACATTTAATTTGCGGGGGACAGCAACAGGAACTAAAACACAACCCAGCATGTCTTTAACTGACTGCTTTCTACAAATATTATTTTGAGGCCACACAGAGACACACAATGACTACAAAGAGATACAAAGTAACTACAAAGAAACAATATGACTACAAAAAGACACAAAACCACAGAAAGATGCGTATCAGCTACAAAGAGACACAAAACAACAACAAAAAGAGGCTAAACAACTATGACGTGTTTGTGTCTCCTGTGTAGGAGAGGTGGTGGGGGCTTTTGCATGTCTGTGCCCAGGCGACTCACACTTCACCTGTGGTTCAGTATTACCTAGAGAAGGATAGTAGAGAGTAGAAAGAGAGACAGAGAAGAGAAAGTGATGAATAAAACAGAAAACAGAGACAGATGCAAGTGATCTGTTTTCCTGTCTTAATGAATAATGCAGGCAGTTTTAAGGCAGATCAAGAAACACCTAACTGCTCCCTCCTTCGTTCCTTACTACTGAGCCTTTCATCCATTTCTCCGTCTTACAATCATGTAGCATTTAGTGACATCAACTGTTGTCAACTCGCTCTTTCTCTGCCAACATTTTTTGTTTTATATTTTCCTCTTTTTTCGAGAAAAAAAACAGTTTGGCCCTGTTAACTATTACAGTCATCGGTGACTTTGCCTGGGGCACGAGGCTGGCTCTATGAAGTGAACACTGCAATGGATATTAATTATTAGCCAGGAGCCACTTAATGCCCAGCCTGGAATGATGGCTCCTGTTGCAGCTAAGCTATTTATAGCTCAGGCTGCGCTGCCTGCATGTGTTGCTGCTGCATGGCTCTGTGCAAGACTTCCAGGGATTAACTGCAAGTCACGTAAACACGGGCAAATAT
The DNA here is from genome assembly GCF_900634415.1 of Cottoperca gobio. Taxonomy (NCBI): domain Eukaryota; kingdom Metazoa; phylum Chordata; class Actinopteri; order Perciformes; family Bovichtidae; genus Cottoperca; species Cottoperca gobio. The sequence goes on along the minus strand of NC_041378.1, from coordinate 13,787,129 downwards.
TCACGGTGTGCACAGAGAACACCTCACATGCTCGCTCTGTGTTACAGAGACACACTGTGTGCATGTACTGGGAATTAGCATAATCCCTCATAGACAAACAAAGGTTTTATGCACAACAGTCACACATGCAAACTCAAAAAAGCACACAGTCATAGAAAATACATTTGAGCAAGTACATTACTCACACTGATTTCATGTTGTGTAAGGTTTGTGCTCTGTACAATGCAGATACACTCGGATGCAGCTGCAGCTCAACCCTGAGGGAAGAATCCCTGTCAAGAAGTAAGTCTCTCTGACTCATCCTCCTCTCCCCTGATACCTCTCCACTCTTTTGATCAATGCGTAGCTTCCTCTGCCTTCTCTTGTTACTAGCATCATGTATACGCTTCAGTGTACACACATTCTCTGTGTACATGTGTGCATTTATTAGAATATGTTACCCCTACCCCGTCACAATACTCCCTTTTGTTCTTCCAATGACTCTTCTGCTCTGCGGTAGAATTAGCTCTATTATTCCTACCACTGTCCTTTGCTCTGTCTGTTGGTTTGTTCATTACACGTGTGTGTGTGTGTGTGTGTGTGTGTGTGTGTGTGTGTGTGTGTGTGTGTGTGTGTGTGTGTGTGTGATGTAGTATTTATAATTTTCCCTTACTTCAGCTGACAGTGTGTGATGTGTGTGAGAATTTCCTTTTTATGAATTTCACTTATCTGGGAGTTTATCATCAGCTCATCGCAAATCCAACTCGCTCCATCTCCATTCGTCAAGTTGAGCTTTCAGGCAGGCAACAGCGAATGCCATGATAACCTCCCTCAGAGCCGCAGGGGAAAGCAGTGGGTGTCAACACAGAAAGGCAGAGAGACACTCCTTGCCGTTTAGGGAATTAACCTCCTAGCTGGGAGGACATGTCAGCTTGACTAATGTCAGCTTGACTCTGCTCTCCCACTGGGCATGCAGTAGGCGCTCGTGGATCTGCACAGGAATACCTCTGCATGTAATTAAAACACCATATGACCAAAGGAAACTTTGGAAACAGTCAGCGGCAGCTCTAACGACTGTGCAGTTAATCTCATTTATTGTCTGTATACACTAGAATAACAGAATAAACAGGAGAGCAGCAACAACCACACATAAGCACAGATATCTCTGTACACTCAAAGTGACTGATTGAGGCAGGTCAGGTGAAAACTCAATAATCCATTGGGATATCTGAAAAATACAGTGTAAAACAGGGACGTTGGTCTTAGCTCATGAAAATGTGATGCTTTGAAGATTCATGGTTTTCACAGGACAGCGATCAACGTGACGGTTAGTTACGTGTTGTGGAGTTGGAAAGATTTTAACACAAGACAAAAGCCGTGAGATGGGATGTGTGGAGTAATAATTACTGTCTAAGAAACTGTAGTATGATAATGATCATTTCATGTTATGGTAATGGTTATGAAAATGGTAATGATATTAATAAGAAGCAATGACTACAATATCACTTAATGTGCTCATCTTTGTAAACTTGTTTCACAAAGATGAGATGGTTTTATTGTTTTTATGAGGATTACAAACAGTATCACGCTGTGAACAGCAGTATTCACATTCCTTTGTTCTGTGCCATTGTGCTGTTTACATTTGAATATGAAAAGTTCATTAAGTGAGTATGACTGTACTGTTTTCAGTGTATGTGTGGACAAGTTTCACCTTTTGTAAATATTAGAAACAACTCTTGGTATAATGAAATCAACAGCATCAGAAAGTGCAGCCTCCAAAAACAGAACATTACATGAATTAAAAATGTATTGCAAGGCTGTTATATTAGACTGAATTAGTTATATTTTTCCTTCATTGCCTCTATTTAGATTTTCTTATGCATATATTACAGTTTAATTTGTCATCTTGACATTTTCTTTGTCTCATTATTGTCATATCCCTGTAATTATGTGGTTGTCGCCTTTATAGTTTCTGTGTTTTTACTTCTATCCTTGTTATGATTGTTCCTGCTGCACTAGAGCTTTCTCACAGAATGTCCTTAATAAGTATCAAATAAGCTGTGATGAATTCATCAGTTTGACACAGAGGATCAGAGAGAAAACTCCTTTGTCTGTGTGGCATTTTCTGCGATTACTCATGCGGGTGTGTTTTTGTGTCCCACGCAGTATCTTCAGGATGTTCTCAGCAGACAGGAAGCGAGTGGAGACAGCCCTGGAAAACTGTAACCTCCCTTCTGGCAGAGTGAGACACAAAAATACCGAATCTTTCTACTCCTCCTATCTCTGAACCTGCTCCTGTCTGTGTCCCTCTGTCTTATCTTAGTCTCCAAGCTCTTGGTCTCCAAGCTCTTTCATCTTCATCCATCAATTAGTCTGTCATCTCATCACAGTTCACTCTCTATTCTCCTAGCACAGCAGCTGATTGCTGCTTTGCTGATTTATTTTAGAGTCTTATTTTCTGGATGTCTGCCTGACTTCCCACTCAGAACTCATTTAGCCTTGGTTGTAATAAAACATCCCCGTGGGAGCAATAGAGATGACAAAAGCTGTTTTATCTTCACCTCTGTCAGAGAAGCTGCTCCGTCACGCATTGGGGTGTAAACAGTCCCCCAACACAGCAAACAATCTCTGTATTCCAGCAGCAGCAAGCAATTTGCATGTTTGGAAGTAAGATGATGCTGTTTAATGCAGATCTGTACTCCACATATGCACATACAGTACGGCAGACACATCGTAGCTGCAATGAATGGCTTCAGAATACAAACAGAATAAACACACACACACACACACACACACACACACACACACACACACACAGAGAACAAGCTTTACATAATTAGCAGAGCAGGAGGTACGAACGTGTTGCCGTATGAAGGTCTTGTGGGATTTGCTGTTGTTTCAACGCGCAAGTAATTACAGCTAAATGGTAGTGCTGTTAATCCGTCAAACACACACACTAACAGGCAAAAGCACATACACACCAAGCTCACACCAAGGTCTTTAGAATGACTCATTGAGTTTCGGCGGGGCTTGACCTGCATCCCCCCTCCCTCCGGTGGATCCTCCCCATCTTCTTTTCTCTAAGTATTAGGTTCTGCTCTGTTTCTCGCTGGCACAATGCTCTTGCCTGCACTGTGTCTTTATCAGACCTGTTTGACTTCTGATAGCTCTATAATTAGCCCTTGTGGTCACAGCTTTTTTTGTCTAAGTCTCAGTTCAAATTGCACTCGTCTTTGGTTAATTATTTTTATTTGAAATTCATATGCGTGTAATCGCTTCTAGAGGGAGACTAAAGGTCAGCTATAGGATTATAGCATCCCTTAGGATGAAACACAGGTCTTTACTTGTGCGCATAGAAAGATTCATCGTGCGTAGTTACAAAGATTTGCTGAATTCGACTTTGCTCTCTATTGACTTTGTATTGCGTGAAGGTGCTACCTTGTCACTTAGTTCTGCTAGCAAACAACAGAAATAATGGGAATGGGGAAACTCTTGGATCCTGACTCGTATGCCTACGTGTGCAGCAAGCATATATATTTCAATAAGTTCAGCTAAAGCATTTTGGTAGGCCACTTGTGTTATAGTGGAATGTGGCTAAATCAGAAATCTATGCAGTAGGCTACTATGTTTGCAAGTGCCTTAGCTAATTACGGTAGCTAACTATGCTAACACATAGCTAACATTAGCTTGCTAACTTGTCCCGTCATCATTTTAGTTATCAACTTCCCCTTGGTAGACAAGGGTGCTAAATATAATAATAATAATAATAATAATAATAATAATAATAATAATAATAATAATAATAATAATAATAATAATAATAATAATAATAATAATAATAGCCTAATCCTTTAACTTGCTAAAACCTAATGACTTTAGCTAGCTACAGGCATGTTGTTAGCATTTCAGCCCTTGATTGCATATTGTGGCGCCAGTTGTTTTCCCCTCCAGTGGCGAGGTTTTAAGAGTTACACACTCTATGATGCACACTGTTTTACAAACTTTTTAAGTTGCCTATACATACGAGCTGTGATGGTGTAGCACCCGCGCACTACATTAAAAAACATCAATTCATTCTGAACTAATAAATGCTACAGATGTGTAGTACTTCCTCTGTGTCTTTACCCACAAGGCAACCTGCTGCCCTGTGATTTGTATGTGCAGTACGTATGTGTATGTGTAGACCATGTTTGTGACCATGTTGCGTTGCTGCAGAGTGACTCCATCCCCCAGGAGGATTTCACTCCAGAGGTCTACAACATGTTCCTGAGCAACATCTGCCCACGATCCGAGCTGGACCACATCTTCTCTGACGTGTAAGAACCATATTTCCCTCAGTTGTATTGGGAAGTAATCATCTTTTCAACCTCCAATGAATACATTTCTTTCCAGTTTAGAGGAGAATTAGTTTGAAAATCCTGAAACAATGTGAGATTTAATTTAATATATTTTTTTCCCCGAGCCGTCTGCTGCTCGTTTCAGACTGGCAGCTAGATAAGGGCTGCCATCCTTGAAAAGGACCATATGGCTTTGCATGTTTAAGATAATCTTGAATTCTACCCATTAAAATCATCATAAGCCATTAATTAGTACTGAGAAGTATGTTGTAATGGCCCTGGTTGTGACTCCTCGAGCCTGGCGGCGTGGCCCCTCGTGCTGAGCTGTCCCCCTCGGCCCCGAGGGACTCAGACCATCAGCTGAGGCAGCATGCCAGCACGCCAGGGGCCACTCCAAGAAAAAAAAATCTAGATTTTAATCACAGTTAAGTGATGAGATGGCATTGAGATGATGATTTAGTGGAACAGACTTAGATATGAAAGGCGTTTTAATCAAATCTCATAATTTACTCTTGTTCTCTTTTATGCTTCTGTTGCTCTCTCTTTCCAGATATCTTTGCTGCTTTAATTACCGCTCCTCCCTCTATCATCTTCTCCTTGTTTCAGTTTCTCGCATCTCAATTTTTAAACTCTGTTTCTGACTTGGTAACCTTCCTGTTTTCTCCCTTTTCTTGTACCCACTACTCATCTTATCCTCTCCTCTCTTCTCTCCTCAGGGGGGCTAAGAGTCGTCCATATCTCAATGTTGAGCAGATGACAGAGTTTATTAACAGTAAACAGCGAGACCCTCGTCTGAACGAGATACTCTACCCTCCTCTCAAACCAGAACAGGTCCAGGTGCTGGTGGACAAATATGAACCCAACGATTCTCTGGCAGAGAAAGGTCAGTGGCTCAAATGTCTGTCAGTACAAACACAAGCACACTATAATGCTTATTAGTACACACAAACACACATACGGCACAGTCAAAAGCAACTTTCTATACATAAAATACGGTGAGTAGCACCCAACAATGTAATACTTTTTTGAAAATGTAATAAAAACTAATGTAATACCTTTCAGGTTTATTATCCCGATAAATCTAAAGTGTGCAAATATACAAAATATATAATACTGTTAGTGTCAAATTTCAAATTTGCAACAGATGTCAAGTGGTACGTTGTTATCAGGCAAAAATGCATTCAACTAAAAGCCCTATCAATGGGAAATGAACCCGCCCATACCCAGACCAGAGTGGAGCTTACATTAGAAAGCATCAGAAAATGCAGAAAGCTGCAGATATTGGCTAACGTTACACAGGCGAGCGATGAACGCAACACAGTCGAATCAATCTTCTTGCAATGTTATTTTTCATCTATGTCTACACTGATTCTTATTGAATGAAGTGTCTCCTTTGCTTCACCCGACCTTGTGAAATTTCTGCATTCAAAAAGGGTTTTGAATCGAATTTGAAATAAAGAAAAAAGTTAGCCTTAATACTTAATAGTACATTTAATAATGTACTAGGTATTAATTAATAGTGTATGTAGGTATTACTTTATCGGTAAAAATGTTATTACGATATCGGTCAGGACATTTTATTATATCATTAAGTTTTATCACCTTTTTGATTAGGTTAAGTGCAAATATTATTATGTGTTCAAGAAAATAATTACACTATTGGGTGCTTCAAGGCACTCAAAGCGCACAAGCATGTTTACCCGTTTGACCTAGATTTACCCCAACTCGTCAAACCCTCCCCCGAACCCAGCAGCTGCTGTGTGTTGGTGCTTCAGGAGAGCTTGAGCAAATAGCAAGTGGCAAAGGGAGTGAAGTAGAGAACTAATGTGACACTGTTGAACACAAATGTACATTCAAGTATGTTAACATGTACATAAACACTGTTGAGGTGCAGTTTTGGAATGTAACTAATTACATATCCTCAAGTACTGTATTTAAGTACATTTTTGCAGTACTTTTACTTTACTTGAGTATTTTATACCTCAACTCCATTACATTTTGGAGGCAAATCTTATACTTTTTACTTCACTACATTTATATGACAAATTTAGTAAGTAGTTACTTTGCAGGTTTAGATTACTAATACAAAATATAAATCAACTGATTTATTATTAGATGTGAGTACTTTTATTTTACTGCTCTTTACCTTTCTTCTTTGTATAATTCACAAATCTTCTTCTTACTGTAAATATATTACTAACCATTTAATGACTGGAGAAAAAGAAAAAACAATCTGATGCATTAGATGTGCACAGATCTATGATTGATTGGTGAAAGACTTGAATAATCCTGCATATGGGTAGCGATAGTGGCTGAGAGAGCTCAGTGCACCGTAACTTAAAGCCATACTCTAATTTGACATTATGGGAAATATGCTTATTTGCTTTCTGTCAGGGAATTAAAGAAGTTTGATACCACTCTTATATATGTTTGAATAAGGCTACAGCTAGCTAGCTTAGCTTAGCACAAAGACTGGAAACAGGGGGAAACGGCTACAAAACCTGCCTACCAGAGCCTCTAAAGCTTTGTCATTTAAAATAAAAATCTTTGAGGGGGGGGTTGCATGCTGGACTATTTTTTGGCTGGGAACAGTTGCCAGGCAACCAGTAGCAGCAACTTGTAGTGTTTCTGTATCGTTTCTATATTCTGCGTGTGTTGTCAAATTATTGAATGCATGTCCTAATTTGCTTAATGCGACATATGTGTTGCCCATGTCATAAACATTTATTACCATTTGCATGTGTCTCAGCCATTGTATAGTACTGTGGGTAGCAGCATTTCTGAAAACTGAATAATGACCATCATTCAGCATCACAAGACTGCATGTGTTAGAGCATCAGGAGTGGTACAGAATAATTCATGAACAATCAAGATGGATGAGCGTAGGGGATCCAACACTCCTCGACATGTTTCATGTTGTCTGAAGTGTCAGTGGACAGAGAGCTGACAAAGCTGGAGAACATCCCACTCCAGAAATCAGGGAACAAAGTCGTGAATGTGCCAATTCAAATCTGATCTCAGCTGGAAAGCACGTTATACAAGTATGCCAACATGAACCTTTCCACATTCTGTTTGTTCTCGAGCAAATCACTGGGTTGTTTTTGTTACCACGATGTTATACCACAACTTTTTTTAAATAATATAAAAACAGAATAACATACAATATAACATATTACTTTTGAAAATACTGACTCTATGTGCGTTTCATTAGTTTATATGTATATATATTTCTCCTTCATGACCTAGAAAACACCAAAAACTGTAACAAAGAGTTGAAGTCCACTCTTCCTGTATATTTTGTACTTATCTAAAGTTTAAATAATATCTGTGTGCACAAACATTTGAACAAATGTGGCTTCATTGATTGCATGACAACTGTCTTCAGCCTCACAATCAATACTACATGTGCGTTTCACCATATCCCAGCATGCTGCATGATTCGTAAAAGTCTTCACAGCTCAATGGATCATTATATAGCAGCATACAGCTGTTTATGAAAAAAACCTTTGTCACTATGCCCCAGAGCTGACGTTTAGTACACGGTTAAATATATAAAAACAATATTTAGAGAACAAACAAATGGTCCGGAGGCTATTATTAAATACAATTTCTGTTTTCAAATTTAAAAAATGCTAATCTTGGGTGCCAGGAGAGGCTGTTTATCCAAAAACCTGTTCACTATATTATTATAATGCCAATCACATTTTCACGTTTTAATACTCATTACACTGAAACTAAATTGACCTGAACTGATTTAAGTCCCGCTTCAATAATCTCTCCTCCTAAAGTACCTAATCTCGGTGCCTCAATGAGATCAAATCATTTTTGTAACCATGTTGAAATCCCATTTGTCCGCCCCGTGTTTGATTCTGATCACAGTCATGTGCCCGTACTGTGATGCTGTGTGTTTGGCCTGTCCCAGGCTCTCTGGAAGCGTGCCCTTCTCTGTCCCAGTGACAGATTTCCCCATGTGAAGTATTTATCTTGCCGGAGGAAGTGCTGCCATCTGCTCTGCAGAGGGGTCCAGACCTCCAAATGTTACTCTCCCACACACATACACACATTTTTCCCTCTCTCAAGGACACTCAAACATGCATATAGAAATGTACATGGGTGACTTTGTGAATACTAAGCATATGGTTTTAGATAGCAATGTAAAAGCATCATAATCATCAAATTTGCCTTAATCGGAGATAATGGATAGAGTGCCTTAGGTCTGCCTCAAATTAGCCTGTGATTTAAAAAGAGGAATGGGAAAACACTTTCTTCTTCTTGTCTGCTCACTCTCTTTGTTCCACTTTCTTATTATCTTTTTCCAGCTTTTATTGTGTTAATATTATACCTTTCATTCATCTCTTCAGTGCTGTTTACTCTTTGAGGACTTTAGTCTGTGCTCGCTCAAACGTTCCTACTTTGTTTGAGTGCAGATGAACAAAATGCAAAATGAAACAAGGTGCTTAAAGTCTCTTACATCAATAGAGGATGTTGGCATATCATCGCATATTCATCTTTGGTGATTGCAAAGAGGAGGCTCTTAAATTAAATGTAGAATACATTTACACTGCAGTTTCCTCGTGAGCTCAGGCCACAAATGTAGCCTTTCAGATTAAACTCCACCTTTCAATCACCACCTTTACAATATCACCTGTAGATTCTCACGTAAGTACACCTCTAATCCTGGCAATGTTAACACCATTTTCCCCTGTTTGACCTACAAATGTCTTGGGAACTGGGGAAACTGTGTCTGCTGTGAGTGCGAGTGGCACAGAGGTTAGGCCTCCGCCTGGAAAAGGGACGTCCTGGCAGTCAGCAGGGAGTAAGACGTTCAGTGCGACTGAGCTCACATGTCACAGACAGCAGCCAGCCTTAATTAGTCCAGCAACTCTGCAGAGGGTGGCACCGCATTAATTAGCATAAAGTGGCCGGAGGGACCTGCTGCACCCGTCGAGCTTGCATCACTTAGCATATTTAGCCTGACGTCAAGTGAGTGTGCGGGTGGAGGAGGTTGCAAGTGTTTTGGTTTCGCTTCAAGCGCTTGCTATATGTTGTACAAAATGTAATCCATGCAGGTGTGGTGTGTGACGTGTATGGTAATGTGTATGGAAATTTTAATCTTGTGTCTGGATGACTGGAGCTTTTCATCTGCTGCTTATTACGTATTTATTCAGCGTTATTCACTTTCTCAAGCACATTCCGTGAGGACATGAGCTCAGTGATGACAGCAAAAAGACACAGCTTAACATGGGTGACCTTGACAAACAATCAGCACAAGGAAAGTTCAACTTCAAGGGTAGTTCAGCTTTTTCAGATCCCTGTATGACTTATTATGGCCAGTAGCATAGAAGCTAGTGGAGCCTGAAGTGTAGAAAATCAGGTTTGTAATGTAAGCTACCTTTTTTATGCATTTATCCACCAAGACAGCTTTAATATTTCTAAAGAAGGTTATTAACTGACAGTACACTAACATTGTAATATGTAAGAAACTAAAACACTTAAGCAAACAATTAATTTCAACTGCTCATTTGAATGTACCTGCAATAATGTTACGCACATTTGTTTTTCAAGACTGTTATTTTATTAAACATCGCAAAGGGAAAAATCTTCTTTCTATCTTTGTAAAACGGCACATAGCAGTGCACCACCATATGCCATGCACCATGTGTTGATTAATGTAGTGTAAAGGATAAGGCTGGCAATATTCTATATGTTTGTTGTTGACAAGGAATCTCATGAAAAGACCAATACTTTACGAATATGGCAGTCAGCCCATGTCTTTATACTGAAGTCATAAATCTTAAAAACAAAACAAACACAGCTCACAAATATCAAATCAATTTTTTAGATCATTTTCTGAAACGGCAGGCCGATGTAGCTCTTAGCAAATATTACTTTAACAAGGTTAAATAGTGCATTTATTTGGGACTATTTCCAGCCAAGGATTGATACACGGTTGGTATGGTATTGAGTATTTATGTCAGCAGGAGATATGTCAAAATAAACTTCAGTGCCCATGTTCATCGCAGTGAAGGAACACGTCACCCAGTGCAACAGTTTGTCTCACTGATGTGTTTTTAACAACAATGAAGGGTTGTGGCACAGAGGAATAAGCTATAACAGGCTTTGGCTACAGAGACAGTACTTGACTAACATGTCTGTGTGCTCGTGCAGGTCAGATCTCGGTGGAAGGCTTCGCCAGGTATCTGAGTGGGGAGGAGAACTGCATCATCCCCCCTGAGAAGCTGGACCAGAGCGAAGACATGACCCTTCCCCTCTCCCACTACTTCATCAACTCCTCACACAACACATACCTCACAGGTACGCACACACATCGAGACACAAGTCAAAAGCCTTTTATGTGTGTAAGCTCTGTCTGTTTATTTCTCTTACAACCACTCGACTCGATTTTACTAACTGATTGCGCATGTGCGTCATTTATTCTTCCACACATAAACAGATCACTCGTTTATCTAAAAAAAAAAAAAAAAAGATTGTACGAGTGAAAACAGCCGACTTGATACCTGGCAGGTCAGCCAATCAAACGCGCCGATGCATATCAGGCACCCTTACTTGCATCACCTCTCTAGAGGTTATTCAATCAAGTCATGCTATGAGACTCAATTCATTGATATTCATGAGTTAAATATTTCTTTTTAAATGGTAGTC
>NC_041378.1:13756150-13771150 GCF_900634415.1 Cottoperca gobio | reverse complement strand
TCATTGTTTTTAATATGCACTATATTACTCAAATCACAATAACAACATTCTGCCCTAGGTGTGTGTATTCAACATAATTCATAGTTGTACTAGAAATCATTTTTCTTTTCTGTTTGTGTTTTTAGGAGGTGATCGAGGCTATAGCAGAGTGTGCCTTCAAGACCTCGCCCTTCCCCATCATCCTGTCTTTTGAGAACCACGTGGACTCGTAAGTCAGCAACTCATTTGAAGGCAGTGGTGCAAAGTCTACAAAACGAGCGTCGACCTGATTGGTCAGCACTGTCAGTCATTGGATGGTTTAACATCACTTGGCCAATTCAGCCATTTTGTGTGTATCAGCAGTGTAAACGTCTACTCAGCTTTAGGGACAAAGTTCTCATTGGGTTTTTTTGTCTTTTAACAGCTCCAAATGGCTTATTAGGAGTAACAAAAGTATTCAGTGTGTATTCATATTAAGTGACGGTGTGTGACTTTGGTTTTGTGCGTGATGACTTACAGGCCAAAGCAGCAGGCTAAGATGGCAGAGTACTGCCGCTCAATATTTGGAGACGCACTACTGACAGAACCTCTGGAGAAATATCTTGTGAGTACATAGGATGCTCAAATACACACACACACACACACACACACACACACACACACGCACACACACGTATATTCACACTTGCATGATCTCTCTGTGGCTCACTCTTTTTAACATTGATGCATACATGCAGCAGCGAGGGGTATTATCACACACATGAGTGCACCAAAGAATTGTCCTTGAACATTGCAGTTCAGCATGCTTCCCATACACATATGCATTCAGGACTTATTGCACACACACTTTCATATTCATTCATTTGTTCACATGTGATACTATTCTCTCTGTATTTATGCCCTCTCTCCCTCTCCATCTGTCTCGCAAACAGCAACATATCGACATGTCCTCTAGCACCTGGCAAAATGTGTTGTTTCTGTTTTTCCTCTTCCTGTCACTCCTGGCACGCTCCTAAATGACCCCCGAGACTCTGTCTCATTCTCTCTCCAGTTTTCATTCTCATTTTCAATCAGAGACACAAACATACCTGTGGCTATATACGTGCCATGTAAGCTAACTTTTGATCAACCATCCCGCAGTCATTTATTCCCCTGCATCACCTCTCTGTTATCATGGGAGAGACCGCAAACGACAGTCTTGTAAAATAAATGGAAGTGTTTTACGCTGTAATCTTAACGTGGCGTTTCTTGGCAGCCCTTTATCTGTCTCTCCTCTGTTGCCATGGCTACCAGTCAAAAGCTTGCTTTGTCTCTTTGTGGCCAAACTCTCTTTTTCTTCTTCCCACAGGCGTCTTTGTGTGTAATGACGCAGACACGTACGTGAGGCAAATTTTGTAAACTTGTCGTACAAACTCTAGCACACTCAGGCACCTCTCGTAGTGTCTGGTGCACACATGGAAGCACATACACAATCCTGCACACATGTGTAATTTAACATACCTCTTATTCACCAGGGATGTCTTGTCCCTTGGTGATATAACACTGTAGAGCAGCTCAAGCTCCCAGCAGCCCTCTGACTGCATTTGACATTGAAGTATTATCAGGGGAAAGCTTTTCGAATGGAGTGGATTTGAGGAGACAGACACTAAAGGGAGAAGTTAGAGAGCGAGACAGAAGGAGAAAGTGAGGAATCAAATTTCTAATACTGAGCATGTAATAACTGGGAAAGGTGAGAGCAATGACAACCACTGCCCTCTGGCTTTGAGACAGCCGTGTATACAGCATATCAAATGAGATATCAGCTCCGTTAGTCCATATGGGAAGATAGGATAATATAACTAGATTGGTTTCGGTTGAGCCTAAGGTGGGAATAAAGAGGATTACAGTTTTTTGAGAAAAATTCAAGCTCTTCTTTTGCTTCTGCACTCCACAAAGCAGTCATTTGTGGTGAATAGGAGTGGCTGGTGACAGTGTTTTTCAATTAAACTAAGAATAATCTACTCTTTCCAAAAACATTTGCTGAAATTACTTTCAAATGTTATTCGCCATGAACATGTTTGTTATATGGGGCTCATTAGTGCATTCATTATGCTGATGGGTGTGCTGTAATGCCAAAACTGTTTCATTATAACTGCTGAGAAAATATGTTGAGAAATAAAGATATTTTTCTTGTAGTTTGTTCAGTTTTGTAGAAGCTTAGTTTTAAGCTGCGGACAGACCAGAACTGGCAAGACGAGCAGTACTCACACGCAGAAAACAGGAGGTCTTGAGAATAGTGTGAGCAGAGATAAGCATAAGATATTGGAGCTAGCGTAGTTCGCAGGAAAACAACCACTTTCCATACATTTAAGATGATACATCTTTAATCAAAGGCTGCATTACTCTTTTTGTCACCTAATGAAGGCCATTCAGCATCCTTCCTAGTCTTCTACTTGTATTATTGCATACAGTTATACGCAAAAAGAATATAAATAAGCAATACTTTCTAATGGAAAAGTCTATCCCTCCTTTTCTAAAATGGGCTTTACATGGAGAATCTTGCGAGGGGTGCTTGCACAGGTACAAAGTCCATTAAAGGTGAACCCTGACCGGATAATCTGCCGGAGGCTGACTCAGACAGCCTGAAATACATTGTTGAATTTAGCAGAGATATTCTGATCCATTACTTAAGTAACAGTGGCAATACTACAATGTAAAAGTGGCAAAAGTAAAAGTACTAATTTGGCAGAAAAAGGTTCCAGTTAGTGTTATATCAACAGTAAATATTCAAGTACCAAAACATTATACTGAAATCCAACACTTAAATAAACCTACTAAGATACATTCCACTACTGGACGGATGTCAGGGCTTGAAAGTGATGATCAGTTGAAGGAATATTGAAGCCCTTTTTGACCTTCCTTTGTGCGACTGAGCAAAAAGGCTTGGTGATTTGGGGAAAAAGCTTAACTGAATCCATGCAGGTAAATTGTAGTTCAATAAAACAGGTTTACTTCTTTGTATTGGAGTGCAATCAAGATAACGTGCCACACTCAATGTTGCACTGGTTCTATTTAAAATGAACTGTTTGAGTGGAGCCAAAGCCAACAGCACGTCTAATCTTTCTTTCATTACTTCCCAACAACAACAACGATGGAAAGGTGTAGATGGACAGCTGGGAAAGAGGGTTATTGGATAAACCTAAAATGTAAAAATACATATTTTTCCTCTTAACTGTAGTGATGTTTATCAACAACAACACACCTTGTTCGTGTAGGAACAATTGTCTTTTTACCGTATCACTGCGCAGAAGGAAGCGCGCATCTACTCATGGACGAGCGGCTCTCCTGACCTCACCTGAGCTAGCTAACGTTACAGCTCAGCAAGGAGGAAGATGTCATTAATGTTTACATCTCGCGCTGTCATGAGAACAAGCCAGTCGTCCATGAGTAGATGCAGGCTTCCATCTGCTTGGCGATGCAGTAGGAAGAAAATAGTTCCCAGATGAAACTTCTCACAACAAGGTCTGTGGATTATCTTGAGTAACAGGGTCATGATTTCCGGAAAGAGACTTTGCTTTTGCCGCTTTGAGCTCCACAAGCCGAGTACCATCTAGCTCTATTATATTGGAGAGAAGGCAGACATCGATACGACCGATATTGCCATAACTCGACAACAATCTAGATTCATAAATAGCACTAAAAATATGTATTTTTGATTTTGGAGTGAACTGTCCCTTTAAGTTTGATCACTGTTTCCCTGCTTGTAAAAGTAAGAAACGTTTAAAGTTTAGTAACGTTTATACCTGATAAGTTTTAAACTCTGTAGGTTGTGAATGTATTCAGCATCACCGCTGACTTTCTCCATAATGAATTATTGATATCCCTAAACACTGTGATCCAAAAGCAGTGTACCCCATGAATAAATCAGAGATCCTCTTACTTCTAGCCAGCTCAGGGTGAATGTTTGTGTTTAACGCTCAGGAAGCTGATTTTGGTGTTTAAAGTGTAAACTTTGAGCTGTTACATCAACAGAGTTTGTAAAGCTCATTGCCGATCGTCACGGCCACTAACAAGCTAGTCCAGCATAGACAGACCTGTCTCCACACTTCATTGCAGCTCTGTAAAAGGTCTAGCTGAAACCAAAAGAATGCTCCAAGAATGTTTGATCAATCAAAATCCCAGGATGCATCAACGATGCCCTTGCAAAATAGTAATAACTTAAGTAATAACTTGTTTTGGTGGAATATTTGCTGGTGGGGAGGTGAGTCCTGGCATTAAAATGTCTAAACACCAAAAGAACACATGAAACATTAAAAGCTGGTCCTCCATTATTGCGTCCAAGGAGGCTTTGTGTTTACCCTCGCTAGCAGACAATAGGCCATGCTTGGAATATGACACTTTTTCCATAAAAGGTGTGCAAACATGCAAGAATGTCTCTGTTAGACAGCAAATGTTCCAAACATATTGTTTGTATGTCTCTACAACCATTCGAACCAAGCAGATTTTGAAAACGGTAACGCGCAGTTAGCAGAAGGGGAGGAGAAGGCTTACACTCACAGTCTACATCATGTGAGTCGGACTGCTAACAAGCTCTGCTCAGCAGAATCTTTAATAGTGAATGAGCGTAATGCAATTTGTTTTCATGCGATGAATTTACAATTTGAATGGCTCACTCCAGTAAACAACTTCAGTATTTTCTTCCTGTAATTAGCTAAGTTGTCTCCAAAATGTTATCAAATATGACCTTAAAGGAGCAATCTCACCATCTTATCATACAGCCACATTTGGGTCTCATGAGGTTCCCCTGTGCCTGCGTCTTTCTTTCTTTACGTGACCTTATTATACATTTTACGACCTCTCTGTGTGCATCGCTTTCTTCCCCCTGTCCAGCTGGAGTCTGGTGTGCCGCTACCGAGCCCGATGGAGCTGATGGGAAAGATCTTGGTTAAGAACAAGAAGAAACACCACAAGACAAACGGAAGCACCAAGAAGAAACTGTCGGAGCAGGTTTCCAACACCTACAGCGATTCTTCCAGTGTGTGTGAGCCCTCCTCCCCGAGCGCAGGTACAGTGTTCCCACTGACGCACAAGCACACACACTCACATCCTACAAACAGAACCATCAAGTCACACTGGGACCATTGAATTATGATGTTTCAGATGTAAAATGTAGCCTGACCGCCTGGCTCCATCTGTAATATGGACCAACACCCCTCTGCTGTCCAGAAACTGAGTCACTGGAGCGAAATAGTGCTATTGTTTATCATTCATCATTTTCATGGCCCTCTCCATCAGCTAAAGGTATTATTGGCTGTTGCATACACTCCCTGTCAGGCGTATACACTGCTAGTCACTTGGGTGTCTTAAACATGGACCAGTAGTGGCCTTCAGTGTTTTGTGTGTGTGCACGCTGCTGTGTGTACATTATACTACAGCTGTCCGGTGAACTTTTATATAACTCAATTTATGGATTTTTATATTTTCGCAGCTGCTCTCTGGTTTTAGTTCTCCCTAATCGTTCATATCTGCATTGGAGTTGGCCTCACTTTATATGTTTCCTTTATGTGTGTGTGTGTGTGTGTGTGTGTGTGTGTGTGTGTGTGTGTGTGTGTGTGTGTGTGTGTGTGTACATGCACGCTTCTATTCTCTACTTTATATTTCCCAGTATTTATTCATGTCTGTACATAAAGTATGTGATTCAGTTGTAAATTATAATAGACCTGGCAATCAATCACCTTTAGTTTTCTTTGGTAACTGAACTGCAGGTTTCATTCTTGCACTAACACACACTGCCCCCTGATGTACGAGAATACACAGCACAAGCATTTGACAGTCGAGAATCCTTTTAATGGGTGTGAGACAATCGGCGATCAGTGGCTAGGCTTGTGGAATTTTCAACAACAACATCAACAATAGATAAAACTCACATGTGTCACAGAATAAATCAAATAGAACAAAACATCTGTAGAATGAGGTAAAGATTGGCAGCGGTAGTAATGATACTAAGACAAGAGGGTAGTATCAACGATGCAACCACAATAATAAATAAAACAAAATCAGGACATAAAGATACATCCAATATACGAGACATTTTCACAATCACATGCTGTTTGCTACCAACATGGGGGGGGGAAACAGGACTTGTTGTAGGTGCAGTACAGTCAGCCGCTCAGCCTATAGGGACAACATCCAGCTGGAGGGACCACATTTATTAGAAAATCTTAAGTTAGAGCCACAAAAGTAATGTTTAATTTGTTCTAATTTCACTAAGGATAGGGCGTCCTTAATCCTTTTGAGTATGAGATGGGGGACGAGGACTCTTTCTGTGCATCAGAATAGCACGCCTCGCAAGCAATGTGAGAAAAGCTACAAGTTCAACGAAATAGGTCAGCAGTGGATTGTCAGTGGGTAGGATGCCAAACAGTCCAACTGTGGTTGAGGGCTGCAGGTTAGCAGATGTGATGGCTGAGAGTGAGTGAGAGTTAGGGCGGGACGAGTCCAAAATATGTGGGTGAGATTAGCTGGTCCAAGGTGACATTTATCACACTTTGGATCAGTGCCAGGATAGATGTGAGCTAGTTTGCTTTTAGACAAGTGTACTCTATAAACTATGTTGCATCGTAAGCCCCCGTGATGGGCAATAATATATGACGAGTGGACACGTTTCGAGACTGCCTGCCAAACCTCAGTCTCTATCTCTGTATTGAATTCATCGAGCCAAGTAGTGCGTAGATTATCAGAGGCTGAAGGTTGGCACGTGAGGAGAGTGTGGTATCGCTTTGAAAGGGTACCCTTGAGGTAAGGATTTATGTTGAGAATGGTGTCAACCCAGGCAGAAGGAGGAAGAGCAGAGAAGTGATTAAGAATAAAGTCTCAAATGTGTAAGTATCTGAAGAAATGAGTCCTCAGATTAATGATGTGAGATAATGCAGTATTAAGGACAAACCACAAATGTTATAAAATCAGAAAAGTGTCCTTTCCTGTCTCAGCTTTGACTCGTGTTCTGTCGAGCACACAGTAGCATTTGAAGGCGTTCTAGTGTGTCAACATGTTGATGAACTCCTCTCTTCCCTCGTCGGAATTGTGGCCGCGTGATACTAACAGCACACTGTTTAAAGAGATTTCTGTGAGTAACAATAAATAGCATTTTGAAAAGTGAGGAGGACATACCCTTGGGTCAGTGTGGCTGTTGTTCTTTGATAGCTTTGTCATTTAGTGTCTGATGTTACCTGGTTATGTATATATGTTTGTGAAGTTAAAAAGAGCTTAATATTATTAATTGCAAAATACAAAGTTACATGACATACTGCATGATGATAGACTAACACTACATTATCAACAGTATCTTTACTGTGATACACGTATACAGTAGTTTGTCCTTGTGGTGTTGTCGGATGCACGTTTGTTGCTGATAACTTAGTTTTTCCCACACAGGCTCAACCAAAGAGGAAATGGCAGATTCCTCGCAGCCTCCGGAGGGTGCCGAGCTCAGCCTGAGGCCGCAGGGCAGAAAGTCTATCGGTGAGTCATACATAGTACATGACCTCAGATTCTGCGGGAAAGCTTTAGCAGAGCTCTCATCAAGCGAGCTGCAGACGCTGTAGGTCAATGCAACCAATACGCTGCTAAAATTAATTTCCTCAGTCAGTGTGATCTCCGATTCAAATCTTTAGTAGATCTCACATTATGTGGGTGCAAATGATGAGTCAGCTTGACCAAAACAATATTACAATTAATTTCCTCAGTCAGAGCTCAGTGTATGGAGGGAGCTGATCCTAGATAAGGACTACATGTCTGCCCAACATAGCTTTATTTATTTTGTTTATCTATAACCATATTTGTGTTTCAGGTGAGGTGGAGGCAGAAAGTGAGGATGAAGATGATGATGATGACGACTGTAAAAAGGGCTCAATGGATGAAGTGCGTATCTCACAAGTTACATTCCGTTATTTCAAACATTTACTAGTAATAATAATAATAATAACAATGGAGATTTACAGCTCAGTGTACTATCTGCATTCCTAGTGCTGATGCTGCCCTCTAGTGTTTGATAATACATTTTATTTCTGCTGATGTGTGTCTTGTTTTTAATAACGGGGCTTTTGAGAAGCTCACAAAACATTGTTTTCAAGCATTAACACAGACCTTGTGTTAAAACATTAGATATAGATAAGATGATATATTGTTGTGTGTGTGTTCATGTACAGGGCACAGCAGGCTGTGAGGCATTTGCCACAGAGGAAATGTCCAACCTGGTCACCTACATCCAGCCAGTGAAATTTAACAGCTTCGAGGCTTCCAAAAGTATGTAAGACACAAAAGAAACATACTAAATATCTTTATTAGTAATATTGGAATAGAAAGATTTAAATATGAATGACAACTCCCTGTCCACAGAGATCAATCGCAGCTACCAGATGTCGTCCTTCGTAGAGACCAAAGCTTTGGAACAACTCACCAAATCTCCTGTGGAGTTTGTGGAGTATCCTTCTCCGCTTTACTGTCCTACTTAATATAACTCACAATGTTTGAATCTAATTTGCATTGATGTTTAAATTCTGTTCTGTCGAGCTCTGTCTACAGTGCACATACTGCATTACGCCTCATTGTATCTCTGTTTGCATGACTTCACTCATATGGCTAATTATAATAATAAATAATAATGATATACATAGAACTGCGTGTCATTGGAAATCAGGAATTCTAGTTTCACACGTTGTTACAAGTAGCACTGAATAGTTGAAGTAGTAGTAATTGTACCAGTTGTGCTTTCTAATGCAGGCCATGCAGCATTGTCCTTAACCAGCTGTGTTCAGATACAACAAACTGCAGCTGAGCAGGATCTACCCTAAAGGCACCCGAGTGGATTCTTCCAACTACAACCCTCAGCTCTTCTGGAACGCCGGCTGTCAGCTGGTGGCTCTCAACTTCCAAACCATTGGTGAGCGAGGATAGTGAAAAACCACTTTATTATTACTGTTGTGTATATCCTTTATTCCTTCACATTTTCACTTATAATTCTTGATGAATAAAACTCTTTTTTTATTTCAGTGTTGTTGACCCAGTGTTGTGTCATTTTGTCCTCCCTCTACAGATTTGTCCATGCAGTTGAACCTGGGCATGTATGAGTACAATGGGAAAAGTGGCTTCAGACTCAAACCGGAGTTTATGAGGCGGCCCGACAAACACTTTGACCCTTTCACTGAGAGCACGGTGGACGGGATAGTAGCCAACACACTGTCTGTGAAGGTGTGTGTTTGTGTTGCTCTGTCTGTAAAAGTCCCTCTCTGTCTGTTTGTGTGTTTGATCATTTTGTTCTCTCTCTTGCTTACATTCCTACTCCTTCCTTCCAGATCATCTCAGGCCAGTTCCTGTCGGATAAGAAAGTAGGCACGTATGTGGAGATTGACATGTTCGGCTTACCGGTGGACACCAAGAGGAAAGCATTCAAGACCAAGACGTCTCAAGGCAACGCCATCAACCCTGTCTGGGAAGAGGAGGCCATTGTCTTCAAGAAGGTCAGACTATGCTTTCAATATCCCTTTACAAAAGGCAGAGAACTAATATACTGGATACAAATACAGACAAGCATTTGTAATTGCTTACTATAAGAATCAATTTCTGAAAAAGCACAGGTTTATATACAAGTTCAGCTAAAAGGTTTTTACCAATACATGGTATATAAATATGAAATATTTCCTCAAGAAATTGTAGCAAAACAGCAACTTATTGGTGTCATTTTGATTTAATAATGAGTGAATGTTATACATCTCCCCCAGGTTGTTCTGCCCACACTTGCTTCATTAAGGATAGCCGTGTTTGAAGAAGGAGGGAAGTTCATCGGCCACCGTATCATTCCTGTGTCAGCCATCCGTCCAGGTGACAACATTTTGTTTCGTCACACCTCTTATCATGCACCATCATTTCAAACATCACTTCAATTTGATAATTAATTCCGCAGGTTAAGAAAATAAATCTTTAAAATACACCATCAGAAAACATGAAAACATTAGACAACAGAACCGAGGGTAGAGACAGTGCCACGACAACTACATGTATGATTTGTGTAAATGTAAACCGAAGCTGTAGTTGTTTCATTATCCAGACTGCACTTTTCCTGATGCAGGTTGAGCTCCTGAATTATTGTTATTTCTGAACTGATCAAACCCTCAATCTGACTCTGCAGGCTATCACTACATCAGTCTGAGGAACGAAAAGAACCAGTCCCTGACTTTGCCGGCTCTATTTGTGTATGTAGAAGTGAAGGATTATGTCCCAGACACATTTGCAGGTAAGTCAGGTGAACATATTCAAACCAAAAGTACAATGTTTTGTCCAGAAAACCCTGCGGGTCCAGAGTCACGCTCTGTTTTCTTCCTGTTCCTCAGATGTCATTGAAGCCTTGTCCAATCCTATCCGCTATGTCAACCTGATGGAGCAGAGAGCCAATCAGCTGGCTGCTCTCACTTTGGAGGAGGGTGGAGAGGAGGAGGGTGACAAAGAGGTGTGTGTGCACTTCTCTCATAACTGTCAGTGTTTTTGTGTGGAAAGCTTTGTGCCACCGATCAGCTGCTGATAGAGATGAGCGGTCCCTCAGCCAGCTGGCCACTCGCCTCATCGTCAGGATCTAACTGCTTCGGAAATGAAACCATATGGCAGGGAGATGAGAAGATGCAGACAAGAGTAGACTTCCATTTCTTCAGCAAAATCCTTTTGAAATACAATTTAGAAAGAAGCATCATGAGGAGGTTTTTAATATCGCCATACTTTAAAACCAACAGCCGTCCACCAACACCATTGTAATGAAAGGATAGATTATAAACAGCAGCTTGTTTACAGAACAGATCCCCCGTAGATATTATCAGCAGACTTTTGTTTGGGTCGTTTTTCATTCGCAGTCGCTCCCTTGATAAACTGCACTGCAGCCTCAGCTGAAGCAGTGTTGTTGCTGCTTTTCATCAAACCTCTTCCAGCATCCACCTGCAGCCTCAGACTCTGCGTTTGCTGTAAGGTGGTCTGGCTTTGCGACTGTGTGTACTTACATGCTATGCTTTAAGGTGTTTGCTTGCCGGGGAGTGACAAGTTAAGATGCTGAGATGTCAAAAATCAACACATTTTTCTACAAATCTGTTTACTTCATTTGTCTGGCGGAAATGACACAATGGCTCTTAAGACTTACATGGTTCCTCTAGCGCAACCATGACCAGCTTGGAAGTCAAGTCAAGTCAAAAATGTGGAAATTATTGTTGAGGTTGACACTCAAGCACAACACAAATGAGAAGCTCTGACAGTTCCCGACACCTCATATTGATCCTATTGAGGTCTGTAATTGTAAGGTTGTAGGTCTCATTGCTTAAGTTTAGCATCAATCTCAAAGGTTCCCTGTGGAAAAGCATCACAAGGTCGATTGCATAATGATTTATTGGAATTTCTTTCTATTTAATCATTTACTGTGTTTTTCTTTTTCCACCATCTTTCTGTTTGTTTATATATTTACTGCTTCCAAAAAATATTGTTAATATTTTAATGGCCACACAGCTGCATCCCTACACTAGTTATTAACCACACGTCTTCTTCTCCATGCACATCTCCAGTTAATCTCTCTATTTCAATATTCTGTATGTAATAGCAGTTGCTGGTGGTAATGTGCCAAGAATGGTAGCGATGTGCCAACAAAAGCTAAGGAGAAGAAATCTACTAGCCTGCAAATATGGATGTAAAGAATGCAGGTTTCAAATTATTCTAAAAATCGTTTCTGAAAATGTTTTATGACATGCATTCACATTTATGAAACATCAAGGATACACAACATGGGATTTGATGAGAAACAGTGAATGTAAACTCTGTTTATAAAAGACTTTAACCTTGTCCCAGGCACAAAGGATTTCCAAACAACTTTTCTCATTGAAAGCACATACGGACTAACTGCTGACGAACTGAACTGCTGCTGTGATTCACTGTACAAGGGAATTAAGCCAAACATATGAACTCACACTAGTGTTGGCCGTGACCTTTTACTTTTGCACAGGCTTCAAGAACATAACCTAAATGCCCAGCAGCTCGGGAAAGTTTTAAGTCATCGCTGCTTATGAAAATGGGACCTTTTGTTTTGGTCCAAGTGGTATATCTAAGGAAAGATTGCACTACCAACATCTCACACCAATCAACATTACAACAATAGCAGGAGATTGGTACACTTGTAAGTGCTGCATTGAGGGTAAAGCAGCTGCAATCTTTGTTAATGGTGTCATTTTGAATGTACTCGCAGCCAAGGATTAATGTAGGCTGCAGCGAGCAGACAAAGGGATGATATCTGAAGAGGGATGTGAGAGGAACGACAGGACACAAGGTTATCTCGGGTTATAGCGAGAGGGGACTGGAAAGAAGGGTTGTTCCTGAGGGGGGCGTTTTTTGTCTGATTTGTTAGCTGATATGATTACCCACGAGGACGGCCGACGCAGTGCTGTTTCACGCTGCGACCATGGCAACGGTCACTAAAAAAGGCAGAGCACGGAAAGGCAGAGCACAGCGTGCGGACACAAATGTAGAGAGAGTGGAGAAAGAGAAGAGAAGATCTGGTGTGACTCGAACAGAGATCATTTAAAATTGCTTTAACATTTCAGAGATAAGAGCGAATAGAGTGAGATTTAGCGGAGCCGAGGGGAAATTAGGATCAGCTGAGCCTCAGCACAGGAAGCGATGTTGAGAGTGGGTTACCAAAGCTATGTCTACAAACTATCTTGCAGGACACAGAGAGAGACTCCTGAACAGACACCACCGCTCGGGAAGGTTTTGGTCACTCAAAACAAATCTTTTGTGAATGTATTTGAATCATTATAATGGGGTTTTGGAGGCTCTGTGACACAGAAGAAGATATTCAGTGAACTTTGTATTCAAGTTTGAACAAAGAAGAAAGAAAAAGACTGTTTTGGCACATCTTTTACCTGAGAGCAACAGAGAAATGTGTTATCGCTGTTGGTGACAGAATATGCAATGTTTGATTGTCTGTGTATTTATGTACCACCACTGGTAAACACTGAGCTGTAGTTCCCATATTAGAAGTTAGGATGTATGATGTGAATTTAAAATGAAGAGTCAGTTGTTAGTTATGTGTTGACTGGATTGAGTTCAATGTTGAATCTTTCATGTGATGGACAGGTGGAGGCAGGAAGTGATGCACCCTCAGAATCTAAGGTGGATCAAAGGGTGACGTCGCCTGCAGAGAACGGACTGAGCCACACGCCCATCATCGCCCCGAAACCCCCGTCGCTGGTGGGCCACCAGCCCCAGCCTGCAGGTACAGTACAGAGAGCCAGCCATCACCTTTTCCAAATAGCTAAAAGTGCTTACTGCTGATCTTCATTGTCCTCAAATCAGGTTGAAACATCATATTCACTTCAAGCTTAAAATACATTGTTAAACTTTACATTTACATGAAAATATGCAGATTCCTCAGTGAGATAATACAATATTTAGTTTTAAAATTATACAAGGTTCTATTGTTCATATAAATGTGACTTGCCCCCAAGACCTTATTGATTATCAGTTTGATAACACCATGATGAGAATACTTTCTCTGTTGTAAATACACGTCTCACTTGTCACTTAACTTTGCATCTAACTGGCAGCTCAACACGTGAACTTGTTTTTCACCAGGCTCATTGAAACCATCAGTGAAGACTGAAGACATCATTCAGAGTGTCCTCACTGGTAAGGTTATGTTTCCATCCTCGAACACTTACTCTTATGTCTGTGGCTATGACTCAGACACACAGACTGAATGAGTTTGTTTGTCGGGTAACATGAGTCATGCGTTAAACATAATCCTGAGTCAAGAATATTGAATGAATAGATCTTTGATTGATTCACTTTGTTTGTGTGTTAATGATTTGTTTTGACAGAATATTTTATTGTTGTTAAGTTTGCAAGATAAAAGTACTTTTTAGATTTGTTAATAAGGAGCTATCATAACCATTTTAATAACTTAACAAGTTGGTATTGTGCAAATAAATTGTCATTTTATCGAATATGCTTTTCATTTGAGTCAGTGCTTATGACTTATGACTCATGATATAATGTAGAAGTTATATTCTCACTCCATTGCAATTTCTAAAACTGCTGATAATTTGCATTTGAGTGCTTATTTTCTGCATATCCACAATATTTGCATAAGGTATAAACTGATCTGCACTGAGAGTAAGACTAGTTCTTACAGCATCTCCAGTCCGTCGGGCTTCTCTTGCTCACTTTTGTCACATTTATGTCTGTTGGTGCTCCGACCCCTGCCTTTAGAATTCGAGGCTCAGACAGTGGAGGAGTTGAAGCAACAGAAGGGCTTTGTTCGAGAGCAGAGGAAGCAGTACAAGGAGATGAAGGAGCTTGTGCGGAAACACCACCGCAAGACCAGCGAGCTGATCAAGGAGCACACAGCTCGGGCGTCCGAGCTACAGAGCCAGCATCAGCGGCGGCGCTCTGCCCTGCAGAAGAGCCACAAACGAGATGGTAAGAAAAGGTAGGTAGCCCTCCTCTCCGCCTCTTCAAACTGTCCCACCTATTGTTTTCCCTCTTCACTTCTTTCTTCCTCTTTTGCTCTATCTTCTAAAGAAATCCACCAAAAACACCTCAGAGGAAAAAAAAGGATATTGGCTTTTGTTTCCCCGACAACTAACAGACCAAATGTAGACACCGTTGAGATATTTCCAGCAAAGCTACAGTTAGCAAAAACATTTTCACTACATAACAATACAATCTACTGTACTAAATAAATGACTATCTGAAGCAATATTAGATGAGACATGTTCAGGCAGAGTGGGAATGGGGAAGCACTGCGTCACAAAGTCATTTGTAGTTCTTCTTGACAACACTTAGTATAATAGCGTAGGATTTTTCCCTCCTTTTTTTCCTTCCCTAGTCCTTTCTCTTTGTCCTGCATCTACATAAATACACTTCATTCACTTTAAAATCCACTGTTGCTCATTGTATTACTCCAAAACAAAATGCAGGGCAGACATCGCCCTCTTCAGAAGCAAAATAAAGCCTGAG
>NC_041378.1:13713650-13753650 GCF_900634415.1 Cottoperca gobio | reverse complement strand
TGAGAAGCTGACCACTATAGCAGAGGAGTGTCAGAGTGCTCAGCTCAAAAAGCTCAGAGACATCTGCGAGAAGTAAGACTGTGTTCAGCATACAGCATGCACACACATTCACACAAACACAGAGGGAACCTAACATTTGTCATTTATCTATATTTTCCTCTTTTTCCATCTCACCATCTACAGAGAAAAGAAGGATATCAAGAAGAAAATGGACAAGAAAAGGCAAGAGAAGATCAACGAAGCCAAATCTAAAGACAAGAATGTGACAGAGGAGTAAGTTTCTTTGTGGGTTGTTATATCTGTATGACCACTAGGTGTCACTAAACACTAAAGATTTAGCTGTGTTGGGACTGGTTGCTTGGTTTGACTGTTGCGAAATATTCTCCCCACAGAGAGAAGCTGGAGATCAACAGATCGTTTGTTAACGAGGTGGTGCAGTACATCAAACGGGTAAGAGAAGACATGGCTATAGTCTGATAGAGAATGTATAACGTTCATCACAATATGCCCATAATGCCATACTACGGTTGAAGTTATGTCACTTAATTCAAAACATACTTTAAATTTGTATTGACTCCTATGACACACCACTACCCATAGTACTAAACACTTGTGAGTGCAGTAATATTATTGGTGTGTGTGTGTATTTGTGTGTATGTGTGTGTGTGTGTGTGTGTGTGTGTGTGTGTGTGTGTGTGTAGTTGGAAGACGCCCAGAGTAAAAGACAGGAGAGACTACTGGAGAAGCACAAGGATATCCGCCAGCAAATCTTGGATGAAAGGCCGAAGGTAAGACATCTATTAAGAAAATGTTCAATGAAACTTAAATGTGAAATAACTCTTGATTTTTGACGTGTTTGTTGATTACTGTACACTCTGATGTTTTTCATGAATTCCATCACTTTCTTACCCTAGCGCAATTTTTAAGTTGCTGAACTGTTGCATGGCAGGATCCACCGTCAGGGTGTCCAGCGTGCTCGGCTCAGCATGTCTTTGAATCCTTGCATGTGCAAAGAATTGTTACAGAAAATACGTTTCCCTCAGTATTAACTGGTGTAGCTACAAATGGTGAGCAGCAACACAGCTTAACATTACAATGAAAAGTGAAATAAACATGTAAAGACCTTTATTTGGTTGGTTGGTCTGGCCACAGATCTTGGGTCAGTATTCTTCTTTTTATAACATTGACGAACATTGTTTCATAAGTTACTAGAAACATAACTTTGGTTAAATGTGACCATATTGTCCTTGAACCAAACTATATCTCTAACTGAACACTTGCTGTTCATTTACACCACTGGGGGGCGACCTGGCCCAGGTTTAGTGAGTTATGGCTCTGGCACTTGTAAGATGACCTTCAAATGCAAAAATATAGTTGAGGGTTTGTTTTTACCTTAAATATGTATGCTGGTATCAGAATATGTGTTTAAATACCAATACCTGCTACACTCAGTATAAACAGTGTTGCTATGTGAAAGAGTTGTTTGGTTGTTTATTAGTAAAAAAAACTGGTTAATTGACTTGAAACATAAAACTCCCTTGCTGTGGCTGCATCAGTCGTTATTACTGCTATACCTGCAGTCAGGATGTAATGCCACTTTGCTATATGCTACGTACGTACGTATGGGTGGGTTTATTTGGATGCCTATGGGAGTTTTAGCATGACTGCTTTTCCTATATGTTGCACAGTTCCCAACTTTGCCATTGTGACTGTCATTGTAGGACGATTGTGCAGCTGAAGAGCATGGTAAGACCATTGTTGCATCCCAGTGTTCAGTATTAATATAGCATCAGTGTGGCAGTATTAATATGCAAGCTTATATACACCTGGGCCGGACTCGTATATATGGAAGCCCAATTTTGCCAATTTTGTTTATTAAAAAAAAAAAAAAAGATCCTCTATCCTTTATTATAATAACAAACCTTTTTGAAATAATGACTTAGTATCTCAAAATAATAAGTTTGAGAAAGTTTCTCATTATTTTGAGATAGTAACTAACTCATTTGAGATACTAATTTATTATTTTGCGATACTAATTCATGATGTTGAGATACTAATTAACTATTTTGAGATACTAATTCATTATGTTGAGATACTAAAGCCATTATTTTGAGATACTAATTCATTATGTTGAGATACTAAGCCATTATTTTGAGATATTATGTCATTATTTAAAAGAAATTTTTATCTTATTTTTTATTTTTAGTGGGGAAATGAGCTTCCATAACAACAAGTAACTGCACATTGCATCTCTCTAATGGCTGAGACCTGTTAAGCATTACCACAATGCAGAATACTGTATGAATTATTGCAAATGTGTTATGTACTTTTCTGCAAGAACAACAAATACAGTTTGGCTGTATTGCTGTAAATGTAGGTGTAATCTGCATAGCATGGCAGCAGAACGGTATACCAGGGACAGCAGATTGGCCTGTGTATAGTGAGATCACACCCTGTAGGAGTGCTCGTATTTGATGCCGCGTGTCGATGTGTCCTTGAGGAAGATCCTAGATACTAACCGGAGGACAAGAACTTCACCATTTTGGGTTACCAATAAGGTATATCAAATCAACCTAACAGCATGTTCTATTAAAAGCATAAATGTCTCAGGCATTACTGAAACATGCAATGTTGCACAAGGATCTCTGGAGCCTATCAGGAGGTATAGTTGTCTTTATATGAAACTCTTATACTAATTATGGACAAGTAGTAACCCATGTCATGATCATAACGCAAATATAATATAATGTGGTGCTAGTACATCCTTCAAACACAAAGGTAGTAACATTTTCTCGTCCCTGCTTTTGATAAGATTGTTGACTCTAACGCAGTACTAACCTTATTGCAGCGCGCTGCCAGTGTAATCAAGATTACCTCTGCTTGCCAAGGAGACACTCCTGTGTCATCCTCCTGTCATGTTTCTACTCTTGTTGTCAAATGAAGAGCGTAGTGTACAAATACCATAAATGAGGTAGAGTTGATTTTTTTTAAAGACAGGCATACATCAGAAGTGTTCTGCTGGAGACAGCCACACAACCTCCCACTCTCACAGTGACAGCTCCTTTGAAACCACTTGGAGTTGAGTGTGGGAGGTGCAGTATAGACAGTATCTTCCATGTTTTTCCACAAAACTGCCGCATGGAGAAATGAAGTAGAGAGATTGAAATGCTGAGAGTAGAGTGTTAAATAAAGGACGTGAGGGTCGAGTCAGAGATGATTGTATTTGCCTTTTAAACCGCCTGCTCGTTGTGTAAGTCACTCAGGTTATTGAGCTGTGCTCCTTTTTAATGTGATCCCGTGGTGACCTTCAACATCTCCTAGTTGCCAAAGCGGTCTGAAAGGGGATTATAAGGGTCTAATCAGCAGGTTTCCTCAGATGAGAGTAAGAGCTGCTGTTTTCTTTCACTGATCACTTCCAATCAGATTTCATTCCGTTAGCAACCGTCGTTTCCCACAAGAACGTAACTGATTATCCATCACCTAACCCGCTGTCGCAATCACTTCTCCTAATCGACATCCGGACGCTGGCAAATTTAATTCTCCCCGAGGAAAGGCTATTACATAGTAATCAACCATCTCTGCAAAATCTGATCTCATGCCACGACACTCATCTATATGCAAAATATGCAAGAGATGTCAGAGGACGCCACTCTGGAGACAGTTAGCAGAGAAAGCCCAGGGTTATGTTTGCTTTTTTTTTTTTTTTTTAAATCAGGATGCTACCCACAATAGCAACCAAATTTAATTCTCTGTGTGGGATTATGTGCGTAAATGGAATTACTATAAAATCCGGTGACAAAACAATTAAAAAAACAACCTGAAATTGTTCAAACTGTTTTCAAATAACTTCAGGATAGAAGTCAACCAGGCTGTTATCACTGAGACCTCTTGGGGTGTCTGTTGATGTCATAATGTAAAATCCAGACGCTATGACTACCAGCATCTGTCATGGTTTTTTCATTGCACCAGTTTTTGGCTGCCCTGATTTCACGTTTCACTTATTAATGCCCTTTTCTTTTAAAGGCACCTGAAAAGACTTAGACAGCCACGGCTTACTATTTGCTTATAAATTGACAGATTTAACTAAAATATCTATTCACTTACGTATTCACTTATGTATCTAACTTAGCTGCTACCAACACTGTTAAGTTAATCAATATCATAACCAATATCATTTGATAATCACTAGTGCACGACTCTCATGTCCCAGTTATTTCAGTCAATATAGCTTTGGAGAGTCCTTTAGTTCTTTACATACACACTTTGGAGTTTAGTCTTTTTTCCAGTTCTGCCTAATAGCATTTGGAAATGTCCTTGAGCAAAACTCTGAGACCAAAACTTCTCCTAACAAGCAGGTCATTGGCATGGCAGCGCTGATACCATCTGTGTGTGGAATGAATATGAGCCATTGTAAAGCACTTGGCTTTCGTAATTAATGCTCTTTGTCAATTCAATCCATTCACCATTCACTCAAAATTATATTTGAGGCACAGGGTTGTTGAAAAAGCTCACAGAAAACCCCTTTTGTTTAGTAATTTAATCCTTGGCTAATTGTAAACAACAACAGACAGACACATAAACATAGAAAGCATTATGGGCTGAAGAACAGGATATAGAGAGGTCCAATGGGGGCTAATGGATGAGCGCATAAAAAACCAGGGCAGTGCTAAATAAAAATACTTTTGTTGTGTGTCGCTACGTTTGGTGTGTGTGTGTGTGTTGGTCTTCATGAATCAGATAGAGGAAGATACAACGTACTTTCTCTCTCAAACAGTTCTGACCCAGTTTCTCCATTGGGCTCAGAGCAGCCACTAATGGACAGCTATAACTATCCCTGATGGAGACCCTGAGAGCTGAGCAGCTCACTATAGTGTGTGTGTGTGTGTGTGTGTGTGTGTGTGTGTGTGTGTGCGTGTGCGTGTGCGTGTGTGTGTGTGATTTACCAACCTAAAAACAATTTACTGTATCTCTGCTATGCAAGTTGTTCAGTAAGAGTAAGATATATTTTTTTAAGTTGATGTTTAGAATAGAGTGAAAATGTCGAGGTTAACGTAGAACGTTCAGTATTAGTGCCGGGCAGAAGAAAACATTAATCAGAGAAGGAAGATTATTTTTCTACATTTTAAGAATAAAGTCGGAATGTCGAGAATAATATTGACATGCCAAGATTAACTTTTGAGAATAACTCAAACTACTAGCGTTATACTATTAGCATATACTGAAAATTCAACTTTATTCTTGACATTTGACTTTATACTCGAAATAAAAACTAAAAACTGATGATTTGATCTGATACATTTTTGTTCTTATGCCTGGCCCAAATACTCCATAGTTCCATAGTTTAGTACAAGCCTTAATAGATTTTATTTCAAAACAATTTGTAGCTAAAGGGGTGTGAAAGGTGTGACATGTTACTCTAAGTTCTGACTTCAGAATTATTACGAACCTCACCTTAGTATGATCATGAAGTCCAAGCTTTGGGTAGTTTGAGGATCACATATTGAATGAGACAGGAGCGAGAGAAAAAGAGACATGGGGAGGTTTGTCTTCACTCGCAGCATGTGCACTCAGGTGTCACTGTCCTGTTAATAATCCAATCAGAATGCTCACCAGGAGTCAGCTGCACCCAGCACGATGACCAGTGCTGCTCCAGCACACCTGAAGTCCATCAATCCTGGCATTTTGCTTCTTTTAATCTTCTCTTGTTACTTGAGGCCATTTTTTTTTTAGCAATAGTCAAAACAAATTAAACCCATTCAGAGTGAGTGAGCTAGATAAGATATCCCCTCCTTAGCATCCTCCGTCAAAGTCCTCTTCGGTCTCTTCGCCTCTGCCATGATGTCCATAGAGGCTGCTGAACGCAGTCACATTGCCCACTCCCTGCCAGCATTTCCCCTGCGGTGTTTTCTGGGAAATCATTTTGTACATACAAACTGATCCAGTTTCACCATAATCAGTGACATACAGTAGTTATGTGGTGTGTGACTTGCGCTCTTCTCGTGTGAGATCGTACACGCTCGCCAAAGTTACATAGTGCAAGAACATCCATTCGGGGGCAGAGTGAGACTGACGGAGGCACCATTCTCCCTGTTACAAGTCAGGCAAAAGGATTAAGCTAAACAAGTTGCATAATGTTGCTTTAACAAAACCATTTCTTATATATTTCATGTGACTTTAAGCTTTATACATATAGCATGTTCAGGCTTTTTTCTTCCACCATCCCAAATGTGGTCCGATGCCCCTTTCTTTGCAACAAAAAGAGCAGATAAGACAGACATCTAGTGACAAGGACTCCATCTCAGCCTCCAGACTTAAAGCTTAGCAGGCCATGTTGTAATTCCTCTGTACTAGTCATCCCCTAACATACACCTTCTTTGGCTGAGAAAGAGAGTATGACATAGTGATAAGGCCATATGTTACACAACAGCGTGCGTTGGTGTGTGTGTGTGTGTGTGTGTGTGTGTGTGTGTGTGTGGTGTGTAAATGCACATTATTATGTGGGAGACATGCTGATTCTTTCTTACTTCAATGAAAAGAAAAAAAAAATCTCATGGTGTCTCCCCACCGTGCAAGCCTTGAACCAACACACAGAACCGCACACACACACACACACACACACACACACACACACTCGTTCGTTCGTCAAGCAGGAGTCCTTTGTGGTCGTCATGGAAACACGGGTCCCCCGCTCTCCCCCCTCCCCGCCGCTCATATCCTCTTCTACCCTCCATGACTCTCTGCAATCTGTTAATTTGGAACTGAGTGCTCTTGACGCAATCTCAGGGATGGTTACTGGAGGTGGAAGAAAGGAGGAGGGGGGAGGGATGAAGCGAGGGGGAGCAAACAGGTTGGAGGAGCCATTGAAATATATGTGACCACCCTCTCTCTCCCTTTCTATGGGTGATGTAGGGGTGGCCACTATGTTCCCTTATCACAGCCTTTGATCTGCATCATCTCTGCCTGGTGGGTTTGCATCAATAATGCATTTGTGCCCGTATACACACACACACACACACACACACACACACACACACACACACACACACACACGCACACACACACGCACACACACATACACAATGCCCACAGGGAACAGGGAACTGAGTGCAAACCAGAGGTAGTGATGTAAAATCCATTGTGTATGTGTGAGTGTGCGTACATGTTGCACGCCTGGTTACTCTTCTGCTCTATTATGCTAGCTGCTATTTTAGATCAGTGCACGAGTGTTCATTATGTATGCCCACATGTGCTAATGAAGCTCTCCAGGGTTATGCTCTGTCTAAGGAAGATTTGACTACTGAACTCCTGCTGGAAACTGTCTCTCTAAAGTATGGTTTTGAGGTTTATGGCTTCCGCATGAGTCACTTTTTATTAGAGGTAAGAACAGCAAAAAGATAATTGTACATGATTTTGTGAGGGAGAGGATGAAAGAATTAGAAAAAAAGAGCATTACAGATAAAAGTGTAAAAGTACAGTATAGCAGCTGGTAGATTTTGAGCTACATACTATAAGTACAGTTTGGACTGTATCTCAAATTTGTTGCATTTTACCAAACCTAATATTATTACCTTTTTTTTTTTTTTTTTGCAATGATTACTATAATTGGCAAAAGTAAATAAGAGTGTAAAGAGGAAAGCCTAATTAGATTTGGTGGAACAAAAAATGAATTATTAAATTCTCATATTTTTACCCTCTTTACTGAAATGAAAGATGAACTTTTGACATCCTCCTTGTGACAGTACGCGGGGTTTAAAGCGGCACTACTCAATATTTATGAATTGACAATGGATCAAATGACTATGTGTAATGTGAAAGGGGCTGCTCGTAATCATGAACCCACAGAGAATTACACTTTTGGTTCACTCTCAGTGATCTCATTAACCTCTTCTCCAGGATCTGGCAGCAGAATCAGGCTCCTTAGAATCACAGAATAGTCGACAACTCACAGTTTTCAGTCACGTGATCGGCGCTGAGACCTGGAGGGCAAAACATTGACAGCTAACACTAGGAACTATATACAGCTACAGTTATCTGTACTTTCCATCTGTATGGGTCAATAATGCTGTTGTTTGGGAGAACATGTTCATTGTCAAAGGGAAGATGAGTGATAATTAGCTGCCTAACGTTTGTGAGCGGTGAAACAGTGTGTAGACTAGTATATTTTTACATTTTCCTCTGTGATTTAAGGGTTTATTTTATTCGTTGGAACAGTGGAAAGACTAACCAAGATGGGTTTTTTGAGTTTTATTTTGTTCCTGTTAAGTTTACATTAAGTGTGTTTCACGATGATCAGCGAGTCAACGGAGTGTGGTGATGCTGGCTTTTAGGAAAAGTGTGCTCGCCGGGGACTGGGGCACATCTAATTGCACAAATCCACAATATCCTCCTCTCTGGCTTTTTGTTATGAGACTGGATTCTGTAGAAACACAGCCAGGCTTGTCTCCTCTTCAGTTTGCGCATCCTGTTGAACAACAACTATCGGGCATTTTGGCTAACGCTGTGGTAAAAGCTGAGCTGACGTGAGCAAACAGTTGTAGCATCTTTTAGTTAGCATCTGACTGGAAAATATCAAGATACTATCAACTCATTTCATAGCTAGCCTTCCCTTTTGAACCGATCCTTTTAGGGGAAACACTAAAAGGTTTGCAGGAGTGTTGTTTTTAAAATGATTATTCCTGGACCTGAAGAGAGGAATCCGAGAATAACTCCTACAAAGCAACAGATTACTTATTTGAGAGGAGTCGGGAAAGGGCACTGACACACACACAGACAGTATTCTGAGTAGCGGCTGCTCCTGTCTCTTTCTTTCATTACGTGTCGTTATGTTGTCGTGCCGCAGTTAATTTTCATAGTTATGACCAAAACAGTGAAAATGATATTGAAGGAATGGCTCTTCTTTTCCTTGCTGCTTTCGCTCACTCTTTAACACACATATGCACACACACACACACACACACACACACACACACACACACACACACACACACACACACACACACACACACACACACACATAAAACTTACATGCATCGCACGGCAAAGCTTTTTCTTCAAAAACAACCTGAGTGGTGACCCTGTCTTATCTCTTGGACATGGGATCTTGGATTTAGACTAATTGGGCTGTGTTTGGATATGCAGTATATCTCAAGGTCAGGAAAAAGAGCAGCATATAGTTAAACCCTAGATTCAAAGGCAAGACAGAAAAGCACATATTTCCCTCAAACCTCCTTATTGTGACAAAGCATAGCTACATTGAAGCTGTGCGGGTTGCGGTGTTGCGGGTTGAAGGTTTTTTTGTGGCGCTGCAGCAGGCGTTATGTCACAGCTCAAAGCAAAGAATTAATTTGGCTCTTTGGAGGCCTTCTCTGCTTCCCTTGATAGCTTCTCAAAACGAGGACAGCTGGTGAAGAAGGTCATTGAGTGCTGTATTTTAAGAAAGACAGAAATGTGTGTGTGTGTGTGTGTGTGTGTGTGTGTGTGTGTGTGTGTGTGTGTGTGTGTGTGTGTGTGTGTGTGTGTGTGTACATGTAGTTTGTTGACAGGTGACAGGTCTTCGAAGATAAGGGACAGATTTAAAGGCTGGCTGAATAACTGCTGCTGGTTGGTGTCCAAACAGAAACTAGACCCCACACACACACACACACACACACACACACACACACACACACATAAACATACTGTATGCATGCAACTCAAATAGCAAAAGCACACACAAAACACAGAATACAGAATAAACAAGCAAAGGCACTTTGTTTTTGCCGTGGGTGTTAAAGATGATTGTTTTCAACCAGTTAGTTGACTTTTTAAATCACCACAGTTGACCTCATTCCAGCTTAACAATGTTGGTGCTTTTGATATTTCTAATTCAACCTTTTTGAACGTGACCAAAACATATCTCTGCCTAGTCCAGGATGCCTGAGGAGTTAGGTACGTGTCCACAGGATCAGGTCATTTCCACGCTTCCCGTTCATTGTCTACGTAAGCAGCCGTGCAATGCATTCTGGGAGCTCCGCACTACACTCTGAACTCCAACTCGCTGCCTCTTGATCTCCCTCGAAAAACCTTTAATATAACTGTTGTTGATGTAGAAAGATGACAGTTTCAACAACCGCATGGCTTATTTCTCACCTCCAACGTTTTCAGAAACACATTTTTCTCGGTTTAAAATCTGGGAGCAGAAAGCCCATCAAGTGTCCAAAAACACCCCTGCTGACCCCTACCACATTTAATAACCTCTTCACTACAGAAATGATAAGAGGTCAGATGGAAGTTTTTGATCCTAAAGCCATAGATTGGGGAAACGCTTAAAAGATTGCAGCTCTAACTGTTTGTTCTCACCCCCATCTTTCTATCACTCCTTTTTTATAACTAAAGCTGTTCCTACGGTGAAAGCAAAGTGTCATCCTCATCGCTCAGCACCCCAACTCTAACAGAAGGCTGTTTTTGTTCGCCTCTGAGCTGTTGATTACATGCAGAGGACACACACATATATGCACGCAGATAGACGCACGTCTTTCTGAGAACTGCATGGTGCTCTGACTCCTCTGCCCCCCCCCCCGCTCTCACCTCCTCCACATGTGCCAGGGTGTCATCAGATGGGAGAAAGATGACAGCTTTAATCAGAGGGTGTTTGTGCCTCAGCAGGCAGGGAGGAAGACATGCTGCACATGTACATACACACATAGACGCGCGAACATGGTGTGCAGATTGTCCCACCCCTAAGTAGGTCATGCGCAGTGCAGAGCAGGGAGAGAGAGACGAGCTGTGGTGCATCTTTAGCCATCTGGTTGTGATGGGCTGGTTGTCCGCTCTGTGAGACCCACAGAGAGAGTGAGAGAGAAAGAAAGGAGAGAGAGAAAGACATGTTCCAGGGAAGGTGACCTTAAGATGATGTGCTTGGTGGGGGCTTCAAGTCAAGTCAAGAGCTCCTTCATTTCACACAAAGACAGACAGTATCAGCTATTAGTGTTATCTGGCTGTCACTCTGGTTTGGCATTTTCACTTGTCGGTGCACACACTTTCACTTGTTGTTAAGGTTTTATCCTGAAATGTTAGTACACAGACAAGTAACAGCGGAATATACAGGTGACATGAGTTATCTGTGTGAATTTTGATGGAGATATGTATTGTGCAATGTGAAAAGGTTTTGCAATAATGACAGTTACTTCATTATTACAAAACCTTTTCACATTGTACAATACATATCTCAATAGACTGTGAAACTGAGGTATTAAGTACTTCTCAATCTGGGGGTCGGGTCTTTGGTATTATGAACAAATTTTTGATTTAACAAAATATGGCAAACGTTTTTATTGAACAGTATTAAATACAGAGCTTTGTCGAAGTAAAATATAGTCTTAAGTTTAATAACCATCAAGTCGATACAGTTTTTCAATACACACATGTCGGTCGGTACTAAAAAACTAATGAGGTTTGATACCCAGCTGATACATGCATACATAATCATAGTCTACAGGATCTGATATCAATCCAATTTACAGTATAGCAATGCATTAAAGTGCTGTGACGGCAAGATCCGTGTAACAATCATCTCATTTTGCTATGCAGGACTTTTCAATTAAATGGATAAACCATCTCATAAACTGAAGTGGAGAGGGCAGAACATGAGAAAGTGGAGAGAGCAGGATGGCAGTCCTTGACCTTCATTCTCTCTCCTCTCCGCTCACTCAGATGTGAATGTTCTTGTG
This sequence comes from Cottoperca gobio, assembly GCF_900634415.1. Lineage (NCBI taxonomy): Eukaryota > Metazoa > Chordata > Actinopteri > Perciformes > Bovichtidae > Cottoperca > Cottoperca gobio. The sequence goes on along the minus strand of NC_041378.1, from coordinate 13,741,942 downwards.
AATAGTTCTTGAACAAATCAGGGCTTCTCTTTGCTGGCTGTGAATTTCATGGCCGCTGTATTGATTGGAGGCTAGATGTAGATATGTTCATCGAAAATAATTCAGCTTTGTGTTTAGCAACTCTCTCCATCTGAAGTTTGTGCAGGAGTGCGTATATCTCTCAAACTTTTTGCAGATTTACAGAATCAATATTTCCGACCTTGGCTTTTCCTCTGAGTGAGTCCATGGTGCATTTTCCATTAAGATTGTTATTTGTTTTCTTTTGAGTAGAAAGTTTGATGTGAGATTAACAGAGGCCACTCAGATTAAATATGGATCCCAGATAAATCCTCTCAGAACTCACAGGTATTTTCGATCTCTCATAACGCTGACGGGTCTGTATTGAGCTGCGAGACTCTGACACCATTCATCTTACCGGCTTTTCTTTTAATTACTGCTCTCCCGTGGGAGCCAGCCGGGTAGTTAAACAGAGAAATCAGCATTACAGCAATTATTGGCTCACAATGAAATGAATACAATCTTGTCATCTGTAATCATTGGGGGTGTCTATGCCTGGGAGAAAATAGCTTCTCCTTTTTATTTCTCCGTGAGGGGAGGGGAGTGTTTGTATGTGCCTGCAGGGGGGATCCTGGTCTACCTCAGCGGACCAAGGTACCTATTCACTTATCTATCGCTTCTATTCAGTCTCTATTGTAAATTATGGAATAAAGGAGAATTCCTATGAAAATAATCTTTAGATAACAGTCATAGGTAACACGTACAGGATTTACTGTCCCCTAGCACATGCCAAACCAGAATGGCACTTGACCTCCGGCAAGGCCAATGGCGCATTCACGTGCTCAGGGTGGCCCCATCCTGAGTTGGGAAGTCGTTCTTCCAACTTCGGTGTGTTCATGAGCTTTAAATTGAAATGTAGACACAACATGGACGCTAAAAAGAAGATTGTATTTTATTGCTCAGAGCGTTAAAAATATTGATATCTGTTTCCGAGTTGTTGTTCCGACTCGAGGGGGCTTTCACTGGACATTTCCCTGTCTGGAACTCATTTTTCAGATTTTTCCAATGCAGCCATATCTGCCAATGTTAACAAAAGAGAAACATAAGTCACCTATTAGCCCCATTGTTTGAATCTGCTCCATAATTTAATGGGTTCTTCCTTGGCCTATGCTACATCCTTCCACCAAGTTCCCGTAATCCTGCTGATTTGAATTTAGTCGATTATTTATCAGTAAAGAATCAGATATTTCCCTTAAGAGTTAGTGAAAGCCAAAACAGAGATATTTGACAAAACATCTGTCAGAAACACGGTTGTGAGTGGCTGTTAAAAAATGATGTGTCCAGGAAGACAAACAATTAGAAAATGTGCATCTCATGTAAATGGAAACATATAAGTTACTTTCTTGCGATGATTGCTGATGATGTTCCTGGACTCAACATGTCCATGACATGTGGTTGTTACTGAGTGTTTTCCATGGCTGATCTTTCACTTTATTTATCTTCTGGGAACTACTTTGTCTGCAGAGGAATTGATGCAAATAAGTGAAATTTGGCAGTTTAAATCTTCATACTTAAGGTACGCTTGGAAAGTCAAGTGATCTTGCTTCATATGCATATACATTTAGACCTGAGTGCCTCCCAGTACAACCACTAACCTCTACTGTTGGCTGTTGAGCATCTCAACTGAAATGGGAGGTAGTTATAAGTCTCACACAAGGGAACATTAACGTAGCTTGTAAAACTAGGGAAAAAATTTTCAGAGTTTCCAAAACCTCCGCAGGGATTTGATGTTCTTGTTCTTCATCTTCTAGTTGTATTTTTTTTCCTCATGTGAGAATGGTTGGCTGACGTGTGTGCTCTTCCTCCACAGCTACAGAGTGATCTGGACCAGGAGTACCAGGACAAATTTCGCCGGCTACCCGTGGAGATCCAAGAGTTTGTTCAGGACAGCAGCAAGGCGAAGCTTAGCGACGATGGTGTCCATGGAAACCTTGTTGCCTCATCAACAACAGAGAAGCTCAACCACAAGACGTCGCAGTCGGAGGACGACACAGAGGATGGCTCGTCGGAACGAGTCTACGACACGCCCCTTTAGAGATTTAACATTGGCGCTTTGCTTCGCACTGGGACACTGATTGGTGGATGTGTTTGTGACCACAGATCTAGGATGAAACTGCCCCAACGTTGGTCCTAATTTTAACCAATGGAAGGATTAGATCAAATCTGAGCCTGGATTGGTGAGTAGAGGTCCTCTCTGTGTAGAGTGCAGTCTTGTCCGGAAAAAATCCTTTCAAGTAAATAGTACCTTTTGTGTATTTATATGTTCCCCTAATGTTGTCGTCTCTTTCGGTACGGCCACAGGATGTGTTACAAAGCACTAACTATTTGCAGGAAATAACTTACTTGAACTATTGCACAGAGAGAGTAGTTTCTTTTTATCATTTTTTATTACGATGATACTATTGACAGTAGTGGTGGTTAGTGAGGTGTGTGGTGCCATGGTTTTGAATTTACTTACAGTACAGTGGACATTGTCATTTAAGTGGAGTCACCTTGTACTGTAAAGAAGCCACTGCATAGTCAGCCTTTAAAGCTTCCATCTTTATACGATTTAGATTCACCTTTACTTATTTGCACTGAAGGCTCCCTACGTAACTATGTAACTCTTTAACTTTAACCCAGAGGCACTGGTGGCTTGCTGGTTCTCCATTTTGTTCTCACAGAACTAAGTCTATGTGTTGCTGCTATTTTGTTTTAGAACCCTTTTTTAAAAAACAATGATATGGTTTATATGATATTTGGCATTGTAATATTATGTAGTGTCATTCTTTTTTTTTTGTCTGATAACAATTTTGCCCAGAGAGGAAGTGAAGAGAAAGTGTGTTGTACAGTATCTGCATGTATTTGAACAACTGTAGCTCTGTAGCAGAGATGTTTATTAAATGTAAATCTATTTTCTCGTAAACATTTAAACAAAAACCTGCAAAACAGTGCAATGTGGCTCGATACATCACTGTGGCGTGAGCTGGACGGGACTAAAATAAGTTAAAACACACCTTGTTGTTAGATCTAACAGTAGCTGGCTCAACTTAACAGGTTGCTTATTGTACTGTTTACCTTTGTCTCCTTAAACTAAAACAGTCAAAGCAGGATATTCAAACAGAAGAAGAGGATGCTGCTGTAGTTTTATAGTAGTGGCCTTCCTCTAAAACGGTTTATTGTGTACTTACAGTGGAATGAGTGTGCAATTCCCCAGTTCACAGAGCAAATGTCCGCGATCACGGGTAGTATGTTTCCCACTGGCATTATTCTCAATGTTAACCCACAAGTAGTAGCTGTAGTTTGACGTGGGGAAATAGTTCAGTTGCATTCAAACAGACCACAAACGCCCAGTTTATATCCGTGAAACACCAGCGTTAACCTGATCTAATTAACAACTGGATTATTTCCTCTTTATGTAAGAAACTGTGCCCATTCAGTTACCATGGGGAAGTGTTTTTGACTTCCCTACTGTCCAGTGCCATTTAACTCACGGGTCATTTGATATGAAATCATATTTCAGCTGAAAAAAGAAAGAAAGTTGAATGTGAAGGATTACCTGACATGTAAGTACAAACTACTTTTTAAAAAGACGATATTGATGTGAGAGTCCTGTGCCTTTGAATAGGTTTGCCTTGTTTGATGTTGAATGTGTGAAATGCAAAATTGTTTAAATTGCCATTGTATTATATTATATTATATTATATGGAGCTGTCTGATATTGAATAGACCGTGTGCACTTTTAAGTACAGTACCACTACTGAGTAATGCTTGTGATGAGCAGTATTTGACATGTGTCTCATAAGAAATGCGAGACGTCCTTATTTTTAGTCTTGAACCACTTTATTTAACAGCCCCCATCCTCTTCTCATCACTTTACGTGTATGCACTCTGGAAATGTAAATGTTTGTATGACATAAAGTATAAAACATGAAGTTGATAAAAAAAAATATATAGTGTAAAGGGAATTTGCCTGTAATTAAAATAAATGTGGCTATTATTGTATTCGCTGGAGTGGAGTTGTGTGTGTCTTTTCATTTGTCCTTGAATAGAATTGTGTTTTGTGCTTTTGTCTGTGTATGGAATATATTTTAATATTACTGTCATTCATACATCCCTTTAGGTCTAGTAGGTCCAGAGTTGTATCATGTTTTTCTTCAGTTCTTAATTGCGTTTACATTTTGTTTGCCTTCAAATTTGTCACTTGCCGTTGTCTCGTCATGCTTTATTATTTTACTCGAAACAGAGATTTCAATGTTAACCCAGTCTTTGTAACATAGCAAAGACTGCATACTGGTGGTGGGCAAAGAGCTTAAGAGGAAAATAGAGACTAAAAACATGTTGAAAATGATAAAACTGTATTGCGAGAAAGCAGGTCACCATCACCAGATCCAACAGTGTAGAGACTTTTTGGCCGCATCTGTGGAGCGACTTGGCATGTATGTACTGTACGTGTGTAGGCGAGTGTATGTGTATGGTATGTATGTCACACTCAGGGACAGGGGGAAGCGGGGGGAAGCCTTGACGACCTACTTCTATCATCTCCTAGGTAACAATTTCTTTGAAATAAGCCTAAGAACATGAATTTGAACACTTTCAGGGCTAAATCCCTGGTCACACTTTAAAAACAGAAGCACTCAAATCATACAGAATTGTTAGTATTTATCACTTATATCAAATGTGCTTTGATATTACTCATGATGCAACATAATGTGGACTTTTGTCTGGCAATGCAAGACCTTTTTATTTTTTTAATCATAACTAAACAAGTGAGAATATACAGTATGTTCACATGCATGTACATGTCTGTGGACATGTTTGTATTATACATCCTGTGCCTAAAGAGTCAAATGAATCGCTTCATTTTGAAAAGATCCACAAAGCTTTTCTCTCTCACACCCACACACTATTTTGAATTCAACGTGCCCAGTGATAACACGTTTTTAAATCTACGACACATTCTCAAACAAAGCTTGTAACACATTGTGTGAGTGTTGGTGACATGTGCCTGTTGTCTGAAAGCATAGTCTGTCCTCACAGCTTGACTCCATGTGCTTTAGAGTGTGATTCTTTCAGCTGTGTATAATACATATGCGGGCGCTGCTGGTGTGCGTGTGTGTGTGTGTGTTTTCCAGACTGCATAAACACTGTGTCCTTCTCAGTCTCAGCTCCTCAGCAGAATCCCAACAGGCAACAGGAGATAAGACAAACCCGGTCGTCCATAACAACCACTGTGACCATTCAGAGGCCTCCGTGCATACCGGCAACTAGGAAGTGAGCTAATTAACCTCGAGTTCAAGACGGAAGGAGAGCGACTTTTTAATAAGATTCTCTGGGTTATATAAACAAACTCCCAGGAATATTATCACCCTGCGTCTGTCCATCTGCTGCGGGGAAGTGGAGGAGGAGGTGTCCTGTAACTGGGCTTTAATGAGGCACACCAGGACAGCAGAAGAGGAGAGGACCACAGGGTGCTTCGTGGAAGGTACACTGAGCAGACACACACATACACAGATTGACACATAAATGCACACAGACGTTAACAGACTTGCTGTGTAGTACAACCCGAAAGGATCTTCACTGACTACTTTTAGTCCTTGACCTAGCCCTCTCCACTATGCCCTAAATATCCTAATGTAAACCTAATCCTGTCTTAATTCTTGACCCAAAACCTCATCCTGGAGTTATGTTAACATTAAACTTTACCTAATCTATTCTGAGTCCAATGCTGATTGTTATTCAATCATTATCCATTAAAAAAACCATGTCCTAAAACCTAAAATGTCTTCTCTACAGGGATGAAGAAAAGCACAGTGTCCTTTCTTTGGAGGATTTTCCTTCAACCCTTATTTCAATACATTTTTACGAGACAATTAAGTTCAGTTTTCATCATTTCTTTTAAAATTGTCTCTCACAAGTCCCACAACTTCATAGATGAGCAATACTAAATTGCTGCCATATTAGAAAAATGCATAAAAATGCATCCCTCACAGAAGATGCATTTCATGTAACTATAGCTCCCAAAATCCACTTTCTTCACATTTTACACTTGCTGTTATATTTAATGGTTCCATCATGTTGCTGACCTACACCAAAATATATCACAGCAAAGGGTTTATGTCGTTACAGAATATTTGTTTAAAAAAAAAGTAATAATAATAACTTTAGCCTCTTAGAGGATTACTGACTTCATGGTGATTCAGCTGAACATAATTCTGGTTATGAATTTATGTCATAAAGATTCATGTCTGCCTAAAATGATACATGATGAACTATATTTCATATTAAACATTACATTACTAATATTACACGAGGTGATGCCAGACATAGAAATAATAAAATGAACAACGATGAAGTCCCCAGTCCCCAGCGCCTCAGTCAGACACACTGTAGCCTCTACGGGGGAAACAGAGGAGCATTACTGTGACTTTACAAAGGGAGGGGGAGCAGTGTTTGTCTTTTTATCAACGCATGGCGGCTACAGTAGTCAGCTGTCAGAAAAGCAAAAGCAGGGAGGAGCTGGGTTTTGTTGCTAGATGACTCACTCTGTCCACCCAAGCCACACTCATTCGTTTGCGCACATTCGCTCGCGCACGAACATACATTCACGCGCAGACACGTTTGGTGGGGGGCGCATGCTGCAGCGGCTGAAGAGGGGTTCCTAATCAAAGCGCGTCAAGGCCGTTCATTCTCCACTGGAGGGCGGGTGGTACAAGAGCACCGGGACACTCCGGCGGCAGGGAGACAGAGCAGACAGTCGGTGGGAGACGGGATAGAGCAGCAGCTGGAAGACACACAGGCAGAGACACAGACAGGCAGCCTCACAGAGAGAACATCCCGACCCGGACTCTGAGGAGCATCATTTATTTCCGCCGTCGGATTAAACCCGTCCCCAACATCGAAATCACGTAAGAAACAAGAAACAAGCCTTCTGAATAGTCTCTCATAACTGCTAACGGGATATTCCCTGTTACCGTGCCGACTGCTCCGTTAAACGCTGGCTAGACTGTGTTTAATTGTTTGTTTAGCTGCTGGACGGATGCTGTTGAAACGGGACCTTGTCGTTTAAACTCCATCACGCTAGCTTTCAGACGCTCGCTCCAAATCCTTCTCTCATCATTCAGACATCCTCGCACTGCCTCACTATGTCTCTCTGTCACACACACAGCTGGAGACAGTAGCTTTTTTTTTTTTTGCTAGCTAGCTAGTCAGACGCATTACATGGACCTTTAGCAATTTGACATCGTTTTTACTTTTGCTTTGCTCTTGCAGGTAAATACGATACAAAAGAGAGCCGCCGCGGCTTGATAACTTTGTGAAATGCAGGGGTTATTGATGTTTCCGACGGCTTGGAGGCTAGCCACCGCAGCTAGCAGTAGCGGGACAGATCATGAGCCAACCGACCGATAACAGGCACACTGTACCTAGTATGTAGTGGTCATAAAAGTCAACGGACAAACCGACACATTCTGTGTTTTTATGTTTTATATTTGAATATATATTGTGTCTTGCTGCACTGTAGTTTGTGCATCCTTTGGACCTGCCAAATAATCTAAATATAATGTTTATTACATCTGTTAAACTGGTGCATCCAAAGACTGCTGCTGTTAGTCGTGTAGGCAGTTAAGTGCATACATACATCCCTGACAGCAAGGTGTCATTGATTCACTGTCAGGGCAATACACGTTTTGTGTCTATTTAAGTTTATCTTCAATGTCAGTATTTAGCCAATGAACAGTAAGTATGGTAAAATAGAGCCAGTTTGTGGTGTTACTGTATGTCTCCCAAAAAAAAAAAAATGAATCTGGTTTTGTGCAATCAGGCTATTTGCATGTGAATGAATGAGTTAAAAAGATGTTGCATTTCAGATTACGTGTTGGTATCCTGACATTGATTCTTGGTTAAATCAATGTCAATGTATTGTTTGGAACTTCTCATCTATTTTTATTAAGGGGAAGATATAAAAAAAGTGTCTTTCTTTGTTGCTGTGACAAATGACAGGGTTGTTTAGTTTGACTTAGGTTTAGGTTTCTATTTTCAAAACCTGTTTTTATCACACACACCCAGAAGGTACAGAGTGTTATTTGTTCAGGAATAACCTGCGGGTAACTCGGTAAGCTTATTTGCAGTGCAAATAGCCCATAATGTATGATTTTGTTCAACGTTTCGCTTGGTTTGGCAGACTTCAAAATTAATTGATGAATCTGTGGTGCCTTAACAAGCTTGTTCGGCTATTCCACCTGTTCACAGCGACTTGGTGTGTCCACTTACAGTATACATTAAGAGCCCTATTTGCAAGGGAACCCTATTTTCTTCTTGGAAAATGCAGCACAGGTGTATTACAGTTTATCTTAATGTTGTTTGGCCACCATATCTAATCTCAACAGGCTTTTGGTCAGGGACCGTAGAATGTTTTCATTGTCTGTTAATGTAAAATTACAGAAGGTTGTCCCCCACCGTTGTTTCCAAAGTGTGTCCTATGTTGCCCATGAAAGATTGTAACTATTGTGTAAAGGAAAAAAAATCCTGCTCTGGCTTATTGACATTAAATGTTTCACTTGTTATTACAGAGGCAAACATGTCCCTCCCACACACAGTTACAATCCCGTACCTGTAGCTTAAACCTGGACTGTGAAGCGTTTTGATGAATAGCAGTGGCTTATGGAGCTTAAAGGCTAACTGAGGGTGTGCAGGTGTTTTTTTTATTATTTTCTTTTTTTGGATCAGAGGACATTGTAAGTCCTATATCTGTGCTGCACTCAGTGTTCGGTGCCTTTGATAGACTATTGAGGCGCTGCACAGTACAGTCAGAGCTATCCTGCTGTTTGTTTATTTGGTAATAGGATGGCTGCAATGATTAGGGTTTTTATCATAATCCCTATTATTGTTTTGCAAATACTGTACTGTGATCGTGATTATTACACGCTATTATTAGTTTGGATGATTTGAGGGACAAAAATAATTGCACTTTTTGCGTCCTATGATTTATTATAATGCTGGAAAACAACCATTACTACATTCCAAATGTAATGTAATTTTGGTATCAATGATATACTATGGTATTCTTAGGAATTTGTAGATTTTGTGAGCTCTGACTGGCACACTTTTGAGAGTTTGCCTTCCTAATTTTGATACCCATATAGCATTAAGAAATTCTATATTTTCCTTAATATTACCCGTCCCCAACTAATTGTTGTAACCAAATAAACGGTGGGCTTCCTTTCTGTTTAGCTCTAAACATAGTAAAATCACCCTTCTGTGTCTGGCTTGGAATGAATAACGTGTACGTGTACTCTGTGCAATGCAGGCAGTGAGGGTGCAATTTAATTTACTGTTCAGAATTGGATAGATTGAAAGGAAATTGCAGTGTTTTGTACGATATCTCTGGGCATTTAGCCAGACAGAATAACAATATCTTTGCTTTGAGTCACAGAGAGGCTAACAACCAAACTAGACTTTGGCTCTTGGATTAAATGCTAATGGAAAAGGAGGAAAGTAAAACAACATCCTGGCTAGTACACACATGCCAAGCCCAGCATGTATTACGGATTCAGGGTTTTACAAATGTGACTGCTGCAGCTATAGATGCAGTATTAGGTTGATGAGGCTATGAACTGTGTCTAAGGCACACACTGCCCTGTGTTATCTTTTGGGATGCTTGTGTTTCTATGGTGAGCCTGAATGTAGCTGTAGGGTTTGGTTCAAACGGCAATGAAGTCCGAAAATCTCTTTCTGTATGTTTTCACACTGGCGCACTTGCCAGCATGTTATTGAATTGCTCGAAGGTTAGAGGTTTATTCTAGAGAGACTTTGTTGGAATCCATCCCGTTGCCTGCCAATTTACTGTAACTCTCAATTGCTTGTTTCTTTTCGATTGCTGGCGTGCTCTCTCGCTCGTTTCCTTTTTTATTTATGTTCCGCTGCTTCTTCTTATAATTATGAGAATCTGGTCTTGATTAGCTTGGCTGTCTTCCCTTCCATCCCTTTGTTTTAATGGGACTATCAGGTTTTTATCACAGCGCAGTTTCTTCTCACAGCATTCTTGACAAAGCTGGACACTCCTCCTCGTGGATGTTTGAAGGGCCACACAGACAGATCTATGAACATGGAAGTGCAAACAGACCGAATGGATTGATAGGCCAACAGACGAGCAACCTGGCACACCAACTGACAGGCCTAATGTTGTGGTAGTATGTCAAAAACATGTTTTATCACAGCCCTCGACATGTCTGCCCTTATTGTTCAAATCTGACAAGCTAAGGCTGCTGTGCTCTGTTTGTCGATATTGTGATTTACTTTATGTTTTCCTTGGCAGGGGAGTAGCGGGATGTGTTATGTGCTCGTCTCTCTGTGCGGTTCGTCTGAGCTCCCGTCCTAACTGTATAGATGGGATTTAGACCTCAGCCAAATAAGTCCAGATTCAAGCCTCTGTGCTTTATGAAATTCTCTCCTTCTTACCGTATGTCCTTTTTTGTCTCTGCAGGCCAAGACATGAGCTTCTCCAACTGAACGTTATTGATGCTGAACTGGTGAGTTTTGGGCTTGTTCACTGCCAGTGGTCGCTGCAGCAATACACGCTTATTTATTTTTTGGGTTATTTTTATTCAGTCCCAGTTAGGTTCTGCTGGCCACCATCTGATAGCGATTGATGAAAAAAATCTGCTCCCAGAATTTAGTATAACACTGACTACCTCTTCAATATGAGTTTTTCTTTCTTCCCAGAGCATCCAGTTCATAAATTGCATATTAATAACTTAGTCTGCATTAAGGTAATTGGTTAAAGTGTTCATCCTGCCTGTAAGACCACCTGATAAATTATGTAATCGGGATGTTTCGGTGTAAAATCAAAGTGTTTCTGGATACATAATAAACAAGGGGGAAACCAAAAAAACAACAACCATCTTAAAGTTGAGGAATGATGAGCCGCATAATATTTTTAACTCGGATATCCATCTGGCTCTTATTTAACCTTTTTGCGACTCTGTTGCTGAGGTCTCATCTGTGAATACAGATGCGTTTTTCTTCAAAGTGTTCAACATTGCAAACAAGTTGCATCGAGAGCTGGAAACGACTGACATTTTATTGGATTTGTGCTGAATGATGAAAGCAAGAGGCTCAATTTCTCACTGTATCTTTCATACAAGACTGATGTGCAGTGTTCGCTGATCCACAGCCAGACATCACTCATTGATAAGCAGGTTGCGTGGCTGCTGCTGCTGCTGCTGCTGCTGCTGCTGCTGCTGCTGCTGCTGCTGCTGCTGCTGCTGCTGCTGCTGCTGCTGCTGCTGCTGCTGCTGCTAAACTAGAAACTGTAATATGGCTGAGAGGTGATTGCTCTCTACAATATGTTCTGTTTTAATGTTGTAATCTGTATTAATAATGTAATGTGTAGCATGCAGGCTGTTTGTTGGCTGGCTCTGATACATTTTAGAGTAGAGAGGTATACATTTTCATTATCCCAAATTATATTTGCTTCATTGCAGGTGCCCTGTAAGTATTTAAGCATATGACATACGATGATGAATAGAAAAATACCACAATAATAATGATGGGGGGGAGTTATTCTGTCTGTCTGTCTGTCTGTGTGTGTGTGTGTGTGTGTGTGTGTGTGTGTGTGTGTGTGTGTGTGTGTGTGTATATGTATATATATATATATATATATATATATATATATATATACATACATACATACATACATACATACATACATACATACATACATACATACATACATACATACATACATACATATGGATATGGCTACTTCCTTGATATATCCAGAGCTGATATATTTTTGGTCATCACTAATCTATGATTCCCACATAGCACAGAACTCTAACACACTTCAGTTTGTAAATTTCAAACATGTGTTTATGACTTTCCACATTACTAGGTCATTGGTCCTGACCAAGCCTTTGATCAGCAGCTCCTCTCCCTTTGGGATTTATAAAACATTATATAACTTGGCACAATTCTCTAGGGGTTCTAGGCCTAGGACCAATTCAGTACAAGAGGCAATGACCGTAACACTCGCTTGCTGTTTTTCCATTTTGTCTTAATGTGGCTGCATGTTAGCAAAGATATGACCGACTGAAACAGAGTTCCCCTCTTTGTAGTCAATGAGGGATAAAATGACTCGCAATAGACACGGTTCATGTTTTTCAGTTTTGTGGTCACAATTCAGTTTATTTCAATATGTATTTGGTACAGCAGGGAAACTGCATTTGTTCCTGTCAGAGGTAACCTCTTATGTAGCTGGTAACATATTGCATAACATATTTACTACCCAGCTTGTTAACATATATTTAAATACAATACAGTGGCGCAGGTCTCGGGTCAGTATCATTTGTATTACAGGTGATAGAAATTACTCTGACCAGTCTGTCAAAGTGTTGTTATGTAATGGAGCATTGCTGAAGTAAATTAAAGTAGTAAAAAAAACACCTCAACATAGACGTATCATTGGGCTCAGTGTTCTTTCATATAAAATAAAAACAGAAGTAATAATAAAGAACCTCAGGCTTATCCAATGTTAGATTCATTCAGCTATGAAGCACCTTAATCAGATCCTTTCAATTAATAGCATCAGCAGTCGTGCATCAACAGTGCTTGTACTAGCAGCGGTGACAGGCGCAGTGTCAACATACCTACATTAATTCCTATTGCGACTGTTTGCATGGACCCAGCACCCTGAAACGCTGTCCTACCCTCAGCTGCATTCAGACCTTGACATTCATTGAAAATAAGGATGTGACAGTCACCTGAGGCTGCATCCAGACAGAGGAGGTGTCACTTCAAAGGAGCTGCATCTATAAATGTAATCCAGATGTAGTAAATGGCAAAACCAAAACACTTTAATGTTCATCCTAATGTGCTGAAACAGCTGGTTTTGTAATATAACAAGTGAGTGAAGGGGGGAGGAAGGAAGGTTTCGAAACTTTATAACATTTCTGACTTATTTTTGCGATTCAATGATCAAAAATATAGTTTCCAAACTTTAGAATGTCTAATCTAATCAACATCTAATTAAGCCACACTAACTACAGTAGACTTGATTTAGACTTAGTTTAATGTTTTGTAGTCAAAGGAAGTATACCTCATCCTAAAAGACTTTGCTGCTTAAAGAAAGAGAGAGATCAATGATGAGAGAGTTTGTCTTCACAGCAAGGGTAAGTGTGGCTGGAGGGTAAATATAATGACAGGGGTATTCTCTGCAGACTCTTAGCCAGCAGCAGAGAGAGAGAGAGAGAGAGAGAGAGAGAGAGAGAGAGAGAGAGAGAGGGGGAGAGAGAGAGAGAGGGAGAGGGGGAAAGTGAAAGCGAAGCAGACAGAATGAGAGGGAGTCGCTTACTTTCACACCAACAAATGGGATCTGCCACCATCAAGTCAATATTTACAGTTTCTTAACAAAATTGGCAGCTGATTCAGTAGCAGGCAGCGTGAGCGTCCCGGTTTGTGTGAAAGACGCTTGGAAGAGTAAAAACAACACTTCACTGATAATAATTGTTGCTCTGCTACACGTGTGGCTCTAAAAATACATTGACGAGAGCTCTGAGCCACACCTACACTCTTGGATTCTTCCCTCCTTCCACCCCCCTTTATCCTGTGCACACTCACTTTACCCATGGCTCAATCCACTTTGGGGATACGTGTGAACGCAATTTGCACTTCCAATTAAACTGTCGACCTCTGCTCCAGAATGCAAAACTTGATTTTGTAACGTCCTCTCCTGGATAGCTATTTTTACCCAGCCAGCCCACTAATAGAGAGAATAGGGCTTCATGATACACTGATGAGGATCATTGAAGTCAGCAAAATATTTTTTTACATTTATCACACTGTCAATATTTGATGGGGGAATCTAAGACACCTTTAGAGACACTTCACCATTGATTTGCTTTATGTGTCTACTTATGTATTGTGACCAAATCAAACCTGTGCTTCTGGTCACCAGAGATACCATCTCTGATGTAGAGCAGGTTGTGGTTTAGACTTTCCTTCAAAGGTTTCAACAAGCAGAGAAAAAAAGAGAAACTCAATGCTGTTTGTGGAATGAGAAAACTGTTTCACATACATACTGTATGTTAGATAATACAACATAGAACCAGTTAGAGCTCTTCAGCAGAACGGCACCATTTACTGTATGTTTCAGAGGGGGCACAGCTTATAGGCATTACGATGGAGCGCAGTGGGAAAGAATAATAACTGAAAAGAAATGGCAGAATACATTAGCACATTACACATAGCCTAAAGCCTAAAGCATGCTGCCGAGCCTGTAACACGGCTCCAACACATGACTCGCCGGCCAGATCAGATGACTAGATAAACAGCAGGAATTTGGCTTCTTCCTCAATTTTACAGAAGTGTGCGTGTGCGTGTGCGTGTGCCGTGTGCGTGCCCGTGTGCGCGCGTGTGTGTGTGAGAGAGATAACATAACAGAATCTTTAATCAGTCCACTACTGTACTAGATAACAAGCCCAAGCAATTATGTAACATTTAGCAGCTGAGCTTATAATTTATCCTGCTGAGCTATGTTGAAATGCAGAATACAGAGCACGGCACAATTGTCTCTATTTTGTTATTGACTTGCACAATCTAATGGCTGCGAGGGAATGCCCGCTTTTATGCCGATATCCCCGAGTGGAACACCATGAGGTATTTAATATCGGCTTAATTCAACGTCACACGTCTTATGTTGCGAAAGTGTTTTTCAATGGAATGTTTTGTTGGGCATTCTTATGAGTTTACAACTCATTAAATAAGAATGCTCCCTGAACTTCAGAAGTGAGGGAAAGAAACACATTTGAGACAGAGTATAAACACACAGTATAATAGACAAACTGTTCCCTCACATGGATTTCCGGCCAGGGCCAGATATTTGTCAAACGCCTGCAGCCATTTTTCATCAGACACTTCTCGCATGTCATTTAAACAAACATCAAGGCTTAGCACATGATTCCATTAGGCAGCTATCATAGCAAACTGTGGAAGTAATGTGAAGTTTATAAAAGAGTCACAATCAAATCACATCATAGGAGTGTTGGAAATCTTATTTTGGAAAATGCTGGGAAACATTTTTTTTGCTAAATGACACATTGACAATTACATCACATGAGAACAGGATATGTATATATACTGTGTATATATATATCTCATATTATATATAAAGTTTTTCCGTGCTTTCTATATCCTGAAGACAATTATTCAGTGAAAAACCCTTCCCAGCAGCTCCAGCGTGCCTCGTCTCCATGCCCCTCAGCGCTCATAGAAAGCATTGGAGATAAAGAACAGGAAATAAATATGAATGAGAGGTGTAAAATTGCCAGTCAACAAAGAGGTGGTTGATGATTTCACAACAAAGTTTATCATTCTTGAATCAGTTATACAAGTTGGACGAGTTTGAATCATCGAGAAGAAGAACTATTCTATGACTGGTGTCATTGTAGGACAGTGAAAGAAATTGTGGTAGCTATTTTTTACATAATGGCCTGAAAAGCCCCTTTGAGACATGCACTCCATTATGTAAATTCACTGGCAATTCTCTGTCAGTTCCAGGTTTAAAGAAGCCTCCAATTCACTTTTCTGCGGAAGACATGACGGAAATGAGTCTCGGATCAGAGTATGAATATTCAGTAAAACACTTAAAGTAGTACTGCTTAGAATTCCAGTCCCGTTTTATTTTACGACACCTGTGATTGCTGCGGTAACCATCAGTTTAATACCACAGCAAACACTCCTTCAACAGAAGAGCAGCTTACATGCATGTCTCCTGTGAATCTCTCAGGAATGGTGGACTCAACCACTAACAATGAAAACTAATATACTATAGAGAGGGTAAATACTTTTGAAGGTTATTCGTAAAAACAGTTAAATGGTACCAAAAACTCAGTTTAAATTCATGAAAATCTTGAATCTTAGTTTTTGACTCTATGTAATTCACATTTGCTCAAACTAACATCAGCCTGTGAAAGAACAGAGTACGCTTTATTTTCTCTATATCGGTATTTTACAACTCCCTGCTGTCCTCTGGCGGTGGCATTACTTAAACAGATTGTTAAGCATTACATGTCTGAAAAGGGCTAAGATAACATTGAAGGCTTCATATATACAGCGTTCCTTGTCATACCAGCATAAACTATGCTGTATAATGGCTATCACCATTAGCTGAGGTTGAATGGCTATCATTGGTAATAAAGAACATGTCCCTGTGACAGTGCTGGATCCTGGACTCCATCAATGCTAATGTAATCTAATAAGCCTATTAGCCAGCACATTGTTTGAGTGGGAGAAGTGCTCTCTCAGTGTATGTGGCCTTATTCTGTCCTTCTTAAAGGCAGTCGTCGATCATTCTTTAAGGCAAAAGAGAGACGCTCTCTCTGTGTTCACTCTGTGACTCAATAAATAGAAATACTCTCTCTCACCTTTTCTCTCTGCCTGGATTGTATTCTCTCTGGCTGCCTCTCTTTTTGGCCCTCAGGGAGTTGGATCCTGACAGCATGATAGAGAATAAAAAAATTGAAAAGTCAAAGTGTATGTGAAATGTTTTTGTGCGTGTGCATCTCTCTCTCTCTTTGTCTAACTGCCTTCCTCTCCTCCTCCATATTTCTCTGCTTCTCTCCGGATGTCTTTCCTTTAGTCTTTACCTCCCCATTTAAATTTTTACCGCTATTCTACTATGTCTTTACATGAAATGCATATCGCACATACATTATTGTACGATGTAATTGGACACTGCGAAAGAATAATTCAAGAAATCCATAGGAAAGCGTATTCTTCCCTTTCTTCACCTGGCACATTTCACATGGTAAACATTATAGAAAAAATACAATTATCCTCATAATTATTATTTTTAAATAAGTACAAAACCAGTCGAAAACTGAAATGCAGAGGAGCTCCACATTGTCTATTATTCCCTCAGGATAAGTTCAAGGATTCAAAGATGATTTATTGTCATTATGCAACAACGGGTTGCGCAACAAAATTCAGTTGGAGCTTAGTCCATTATGCTACACACCAAACATATGACTGAACAGAAACAAAGCAGTAGATGTAGTAGTGGTGCATTTTTAGAATTTGCTATTTTGTTTTAACAAGGAATGTTAAAAAAACAACAACTAACAATGGTGAATTCTCTGGGCAGATAATATGGCTGTAATCTTTAACATAAACAAATTGACATCAAGGAAGAATTTGCCATTAACTCTGACGTTTGAGTTCCAAGGATCGTTGATGTTAACACAGTCTGCAGCAGAGTCCTGCACTCTGCTGCGCTCCGCCTGTCAAGGGCAACAGCCTGTTGCTGGGTTATCCTGAGTCTTATTGTACTGCGACCGGACATCAGCCAGGAGCAGGCTGGGTAGCGGAATAGTCGGTAGCTGGTTTAGCTTAGCTCCCTGCCCGGCTCCCCTGCCTCTCCTCCTGGGCAGTCCCTCCGCCCTAGCTGGTGTTTGGTCAGACAGGTCTTGCTCACTGCTAGGGTGGTCAAAAGATACCGTGGGCAGAGATCGTCTCAAGGTCTGCCGCACCTAATCCAATCACCCAGCTTCCTTTTCCGATGTAGATGAGTGTTCGTAATATTTGATACAGAGTTGCTACACTTTTTGAGCTTTCATGAATGCCAACAGTTTACTGCAGGTAATGACCAGGACCGGGACCAGCTGCAGAATCAGATTATGCAGTAGTTGTTCAAAAGTAGTGGCTCGCTGTGAACACGATTGGTATGGAAACCAAGGACATATACAGAATCTCAGAATCTGGAGGTGCTAGTAGGCAGACTATTAGTTTTGGACAGTCTTTGTGCTAAGTTATGCTAACTGGCTGCTGCTTTGTATTTACTGTACAGATACGAGAGGGTCATTTACAGCCATAATGTACATATACAGCAACGACTTTGTTCATGCAGTTAAATCATTCTTTAATGTTCCCGTTTGTGTAGAATCCATCCGACAGAATCGTGCTTTGAAATGAAGATATATATTGTTAGGATCCACCTCCCTATTTTTTAGGACTCACTGCTTCACAGAATCGGCACTATCCAATCTTGTGACCCTACTTGACACCTCTCAGAAACCCCTCCGCCCTATGGGACACAGCTGCATGGTAAATATGAGGCGGGGTTTTCTCCTGTGGTCGGAGTATTGGTATTGTTTGATCTCCCCTTCACAGTTGCTCTCAAAAGGGCAATATAGAAGATTAAGATAGCTGCCATCAGGGATAACATGAGAGTTATCCTCCTAATACCCTGACAGGTGCTGTTCATGGCAGCAAAGCAGCAGAGAACTGCATGTCAGGCTATGGGTCGGGTCGATATCCCGAGGCGGGGACATATGCTTTTAGTTCTTGATCCACACAGTCACTTCTGAACTAGCTTATAAGAGATTTTGGTGGCTGTCAACCTTCCAGTCATCAGTCATTTACTTTTATATAGCACATGAAGACATATATGCATGTTTATTTTTAGATTATTCTCGGAAAACCAAGTCAAGTTTTATTACCACATTATCCTGAATGTGTGTGTAAAAGTTTGCATGTCTTATTTTTAGATGAGGCTATTCCAGGTTGCATGGATAATGTCACTTCCCCTGCCATATCCCAGCGTGTGATACCTGTGGGAGTGTGTGTGGTTGGCTGTGTTAACAGTGCTGTCCTTTTAATCAGCATCCCTGTGTGTTCCCCCTGTAGAGCTGTCATTGGTTGAGTGGTGATGGTAGAGCTGCCACTGTTTACACCATTTAAATCTGGCTGGCAGGGGTGAGATGACCAGCCCTCACCTGTTGCCCTAATCAAAGGAATTATTACTGCACTGCTGGGTGTTACTCGGAATAGCGCGCACACACACACACGCACACACACACACACGTTGACACACACATACACATATATAAAGGGTAGAAGGAGAGCGTCTATCGGGTAGCTAAGTACATCTTTTCTTTGTTTGATAGTGTGTATCCATCACTGGACTATACTGGTAGTGGTGCTTGCTGGTAGTTTCCATGGTTGCACTTTTGCTCCCTAGTTATAATCCAGTTTTTATGGATGAAGAGAATTTATTATCGGTTACTAGTCTAGGTCAGTTTTGTTTTGATGAATGGAGGATGCCTGTTGAAAGTCTATGACCCAAACATTGTTACTTTCAATAATACTATTAGCGTTTTGGACAGGAAACTAAAAGCTGCGCTATTTGTACTGATGATATTATGCAACGTGGTGCTACGTCCATAGCTTATTTGAACCAAAACATGACCTTTTTAAAAAACTTAGCCAAGTCGTTTTGTTGCCTGAACCTAACATTGTGTGTTGTGACTGTACGTCAGTGAGTGATGTGTTACACCAAACCATGCGCAAACCTTCTGCGTCAAGATACAACGCAAATGGCTGCCTCGGGCTTCTGCTAAAGCGGCAAAATATGACGAGTAGGAATGAGAGGAGTGTCCTACATGGACTGCTGAAGGTTGAAGAATGAATAAAACAATTGTACTATTGCCTCATAATCTTTCATGGCCAGACATGCTACTTTGCAGAGCTAGTAGAATCAGTGTTGGAGCTTTTCAAATCATGCTTCTGTCTATTTTAGTTAAGTTTACCTTATTTATTTAGTTGTATCAGGAAGCAGCTGTTTTTATCCAATCGTTTAATTACTTGTCATGTATAAATCCTTGAATTTGACTTAGTAGGTTCTGTTTAGTTTGTTTTATACCACAGATAGATTGTTTTGATTGGCTATCTATCTGTTATCTATTTTAGCGTAGCTGTCTATCTATGTCTCTTTCTGGATCCGACTTCTGTGTTCTCACCAAAATGTTCAGCAGAACATAAATTCTGGTCTCTGTACATGTGACATGGCTTCCCTTTTTTGGTGCAGTGTATCCCCACTGCTCCTCTCCCTCGGCTGAAGAGGCCTGTAAAGAGCTCTCGGCCTGTGAGGCCACTTGACCTGTAGAATATTTGATCTACATAAGCTGCTCCTGTGAGAGAGGCCCATCTACATTAAGAGGAGAAGAGAGAGAGAAATGAATAGACGGGTGGCAGGTGACTCCAAAGACCGGATAGATGGAGCAGGGTCAATATTGAATGATCAATAGGAGACCTTAATTTAGTTCCTGATTTCTGATTGATTTCTTTGTGTGTTTAATCCTCTCCATGAAGGAAATTGTTTTCTGTGAAAGTCTGTCATCCAAAACAATATATTCTTATTCCTTATATTGCTTTTTAAATGGGGTTGTATGGCTCAATCAATGCCATAATATTCCTTGATGCGGTATCTTCATATAAACAGTATATGTTGTTCATATTATTAGATAATTATGAGTAGTATTTGACCGTAATCTTAATGAGACGGTATATTAAGCAGGCTGTTTAATTCATAACCCTGTACATTTTGCTATTATGTGTTGTCCGAGTAATAATCAAGAACATCTCCTTGGTATTATCACAATTTACTTTCAGTACTTAATACTCAATACTCAAACTCAATAATATATGTTTAGCGTGGTATATCCTTGGTACTACATCGGTCCACATTACGTAAAGGACAGCACTTTGAAATCTTCTTTATTATGGGTGTTCAAGTGATTCAGATGGTTTCCTCTGGGAAAGATGCATCCTCCAGGAAATGGCTATACAGGAAGTAATTGGCAGAGAGCTTGTGTAAATGACCAAACAATGGAAATGAGCGAGTGGCAAATGTTTCCAGGATAACATTGTTAACATGTTGGATTGCATTATTTGATGCAAAATGTATTGAAAACTGTGGTGGGGTTTCCAAGATGCCCTTAACAACCAATAAAAGACCTGACATAAAATCGAAATTAGAGTCGTTTGGTAAATGTTACCATATTGTCGTCCATATATAAACATTGTGAATGATGAAGGTTAGTGAAGACAGACCATTGTTGTTTAATCCTCTTCAAAAATGTGTCCAAAAGATGTACTGTAGGATGAGACTTGTGCAAAAAAGGAACAAAGGGGTCAGTCACAGGATACATTTTATAACATTAATAAACTAGGATAATCTCAGATGTAAATAAAATCTGCAGAACAGTAACTTCCCCTTACTTAGTTGTTAATCTAGCCTGCCGTGTCTACGCTTATCTGGCAAAGTTTATCTTGCAAAGTGACAGTATAAAGAAATCATTACCACCCGCCACAGTTCCTGTCCTGCACTGGGCAAAGCAAGATGGAGCTGTGATGATGAGGTGACGAAAGACACAAGTTGTTGCTAAGTACAGGAAACGTTAAGGAATTTGTCTTGTCCTCAGTGTGAACATACTGTAGGGATATAAGATGGCTTGCCAAGTGGAGGATTATCCTCTTTTCCATCTATAGCTCTGTTCCTGTTTTGCTCCGTCTCTCTGTCTGTCCCTTTGACCCCTATCTGTTTTTTACATTTACATTTGAAGCTTTTAGTCGACCTTCTTCATCCTCAGTGACATACCTACCACTCAAAATCTACAGCAGGGCAGATGCGGAGGTGGTGTCAGTTTACTAATTTCCCAGCTCATTTCCGCCAATCTCTCTGACGAAGGCAGCCTTTCTTAAGGGAAGCAAGTTTCTATTAAAAGTTTATTAAGCAGAAGCCAGAGGAATGATTAAAATTCTGCACAAGCCAAATAGGATGAGGAGCACAAGGGGGGGAGTGATTACACCCCAGTGTGTGTTGTGCGTGTGTATGCTTGTGCAGGGACGTGTATGTGTTTGTGTATCAGTGTCTCCCCTAATATTACTGTAAGTGTGAATAATGAAGTAGTACAGGGAATGTCTGCAAATTACACTTAACTAATTAATACATTTATGTCCTTTTTTTTCTTTATTCCTCACTTTCCTTCTCCTTTCTTTCTCTCTCTCATCGCTCTTTCTTTTTTCTGTCTATTAATCTCTCTTTCAGAGTGGTCCAGTGCTGTCCTCCGGTGTTTCCCCTCCCCTCAGATTTCTGTCTCTCTGTCTGTCACCTGGTAAGTTGACTCACATTCACCTCCCACATATACAGTTACAACAAGTTAAAGATCAACAATATGGTTTTAGGTATTAGGATTAGGGCCTAGAATTTCAACAGCTTTGAACTGTTTTCTCTTGATGGGGAACAAGTGCTGACTGTAACCCTACCTTCAAAGATCTAGCTTTGGATGCCTCTTTGAATGATTGCACTTTCAGATCCCTGTGACACACCTTGTATTATTGCCATACAAGAGACAACAGTTGCTCTCTCACTACAAGGACAGCTGGCCTAACAGCCCCCCCATACCCTTTGCATGTCAATTCATATCAGTTTAAATGGTATATTCTTTTCACATAAAAAGATACAATAGTTAAGGTGGAGACATCAAGGGTAAAAAAGATCAAACTATGATCTGTGTGATTTTGGGGGAAATAATCAACTTTTAATTCATGAATGAATACTATAATAGTGTGTGTCCTAATGCCAAGTTCAGTTCTGAATGAAAACTGTGTGCAGAATCTGAATGTGACAGTAGCGTTGATTACAGGAAGCCTTCTTCTGTGTTCATGTTCAAGTGTAGAGAGTCACAATCCGGTTTATTGCCAAGTAGGTTCAAACATTATCAGGTTCTCCCTGTTAAAATGATTATACATCTGAATATTAAGCAGACAAATCAGCAAGTGTTTTTTTGCACGTACCCGGAAAAGCAACAACACAAGCCAGCTCTAATGTTTAAATCCCAGCTATCTGTTATCGCCAATTACAGGGCTTGAATCGAGGGACTTGGTGGATCTGTTTTTAAGGCTGTGTGTCTTTGTGGGAAGGGTTTTTAATGATGGGTGTAGATAGTCTCTGTTTAGATATGTATGTTCTCTGGTAATGCCTAAGGGGAGAGGGGGGGCGTTGAGCTGGGTGGGCTAGTATGTCCCTCTGTTTTTCTCTATTAATACACACTGGGATCCCATTGAGAGGCTAACATTTGTTTGTGTGTGTGTGTGTGTGTATGTGTGTCTTTATGACGCCGCTGCAGCGAGCTGGAGGCTATTACTGGCCAGCAGGGTTGCTATGGAGACCAGTGGTGTCAGAGAAGAGCAACATCTGTGGGGTGTTTGTCAAGACAGGGTTTCCTCTTTCTGTCTCTGTCTTCTCTCTTTTCTCTGTCAGTCTTGCAGTCAAAAAGTGGCTGCATGGGAAAGCCTAACGCTGACTGAAGTTGTAAAGCCTGAAAAAACTCCAGTCTCGCATCATTAGTGTTTGCAAACATTGGTATACATGGCACTTGAATGTGGAACCAATTGTTTAAATGCTGTAATTTCTTGGGTAATAGTTCAGCTGCCTATGCTCAATCAAGCTCACAGTAGGCCTTCAGGCTGTGTCAGTCAGCAGGGACTCACTCGGGGACTCTTCACTGGGCTTACACCAGTGGAAAGCACACTTTCTGGGGAAGCATTTAACCCCTGCCCCCTTCCTGCTCCCTATCCTGCTCCCTCTCTCCACAGCTCCCTTCTCTATATGGACATGTTCTATTTCCACAGCTCTTTTCTCCTTGCTGCCTTATCGGTAGCTCAGCAGGGCATACATTCTTTTTTAATAGCTACTTATTTGGGCAATGGGAGAAATCCCATATTTTTGAGCAACCCATACTCCCTCCCACTGTCCTCCTCCTGCCCAGTTCCCCTTCCACAAGCTTCTTTGCTGGGTTATCCCTCATTCCCCCGTGTCTCCCTCTGAGAGTGCCAGTAATAAGGAGACTGGGTGGAAGGCTGCATCTTTGGCTAGAATTTCAGATGTGACAATTTTCTTCCAAAATGGAGTTTGTATTATTGAGTATCCATTCACTCGGAACATTTTAATCCCCTTTAGGTATTGTCTCAGGTACCCTGTGGTGCCATTTTGCGGTAGTCAGCACAAACTGTGAACTCCAAGTGGATTGGAGTTTATCTGAGGAAAATGTAATCCTTTTCCAAATTAAATTCGGATGCTTCTTAAACACTTCACGTAGGTCAACCGAAAGAAAGAGAGAGAGAGAGAGAGAGAGAGAGAGAGAGAAAGAGAGAGAGAGAGAGAGAGAGAGAGAGTCCCGCATTTCTGACCATGTTTGGGCAAACCTTGCCCCGAAGAGCCCTCAGCAGGGTATGTGTAGCTGGGCAAACCAAACCTTCAACCTTCTAATCTGGTCTAAAGTAGACTGTCACACACACACACACACACACACAACACGGTGGCGCGCAGTGCAGCACATAGTATGTGATGTAACAGTAATTTGGTATTTTCACTCTGCAAAGGCCAGTTACCTAACTTCAATGCCTAAATGAACAAGCTGCACCTACATTCATCACCTCCAAGTGGAACTTCTATCCATTTATGCCGAGATTAGACTAAACCTTGAGTTGGATTCTTGCTGTGTCCTCACATACCTCCAGGAATATTAAATGGCCGTCGATAGCCTTTTTCAGTATGAACGGATTCTGTTAGGAGCCAACTGAGCAGGAAAATGATGCAGTGCATATAGAAACTACTCTATTATAGATGGTGTGGTATAAACTGCAAATAACCTAAATCTTCTGTTCAGACAAGAAAGTTGGGTCTACTTTAGAAGCAATTTGGCAGTCTGAAGTTGTGCTGCCGTTTACACAGTCTACTCACAGGCTCACTCTTCCGTCACATCCACATCACTCTTATCTGCGCTGTTTTTTTTAAATATTTCCTATCCATGGTATGTCCAAACACTTTTCAAAATCAACTGCCTAGACTTTTAAGTCTTTCTAATACCAGTGTTCCGGTGGGATGTTTCTATTATTAAGCAGACACGGATACCATCTCCTCACCATGAAAAATGTTCTTTTCCATATTCCATTTAGTGGCTTCAGTTACACATATTCATCACTGCAAAGACTGAGGGTTTCAAGTTTTATTTTAGTCTCCTTTTCCCCTTACAATTAATGCTACTTAAAACATTACTGTAATAAAGATTCCCCCAGTTCTGATACACTTAATGCTCTTCCTAAAATGTTAGTTTGTTCCACTCTCCTATAATTTGTCTTTCCCAAATAACTTCTACATAATAAGTTATTCCTCATGCACCCATTATACTTATAGAAACAGTTGTGGTACAGATACGCTGGCAGGGGGAGGTTTCAACCAGAGAGCTGTGTCCCAATCGCAAGGTTGGGTTAAGTGTGCTAATGCGTCAGCCTGGCCCCTCTACCTCATTACATTCAGGGAACTCCCTCACTAAGTGCCCTTTTTAAACGGACACACAAACACACATTCATGCACACACACAAAGTTAAACATGCAGTGCTCTAAATACCTCTGATTTAAGAGTGCTGATAACCCGGGGACTGCCCTTACCCGCTCTCACCTCCTGCCCTCGCCTTTCCTCTGAGGGGCCTCAGTATTCCCTCAGTCAGGGTAGTCATTGGCCCTCAGGTCAGCAGATTCTCTGTGACATGCACACACGCACACTAATATCCCCCATTTGGCAGAGGCTTTAGGCCATCATTTATTAGGTGGATGCTCGGTCCATTAGGCCATGTGTTAAATTCTTTGTGTAACTCAATTTGGCAGAGGTTGAATGTGGATGACTATATATAGAACTCTTTGAGCATGTGGATGTGTGTCCCAGTATGGGTATGTTTTAACTAATTTACATCTTCATCTGCCGTGCAGTAGGAGTGAACCCTGGAAACTAAACTGACAAAGCTCTTGTGTTTGACAGTGAGGGAGATCCTACTGCTGTATTTGAATGTGGGAAAGTCTTATTGACGTCCATGCACGTGGGCTTGTATGTGCGCATATGTTCTGCCTGACCTGCAGCTGGGCACTGTAGGCAGTGTGTGTGTGACTGAAAGGCAGCCAGTATCCCAGGCTCAAGTTTATTATGTAACCCGTGAGTGAGCAGGGTTATCCTCAACTATAAAAGGCAAGGAAGAGGGTAGAACAGGGTCATTTGGCGTGGAAAAAGACATTCTTTTCCTTCAACAGCATAACAGTTCCTCATCCGCAGTCCCAGATAAACAAATGGTCATTACAGATTTTTGTACATACAACCCAAAAAAAGGCAACTGACATTAAAAGTATTTTTTCTTATCTCTATCAATTATTTTATATCTCTCCTCAGCAAATCTGCTAAGAGGGAGCATACAGTGGTTTCCATCAATGTTTGATCCGAAACGTGCTTAGAGACTGGTCAAGCTTTTCATAGTGAGACACGTTGGAGGGAAGAAGATCTATTTCAAGCTTTGTTTTCTTGAGAATCATATGTGACCTGTGAAGATATTACACACACTTAATAGGGTCACACTATCATTTTTAATTAGAGAAAATTGTTCAATCAACATTCGAAAAAGAAAAAAAAAAAGTCTTTCAATTAGTATTTATGACTGGTGATTAATGTTCCACATTTTACAGTTTAAGAACAAGAACATGGAGAGTGGTACTGAGCTGGAATCCTTTGTGGACAATGAAGACTCCTTACATACCTGTAATTTTCCCATAATCATTTGTGTAAGGTTGTGGACTGCGTGTGATTTACCATCATGTTTTCTCTGTTTGACACAATGGCACCCAGGACCTGCCACTTAAACTGATACAATCTGCTGTTGGCCAATTACCAGCTTCACTGGAGCAGTTGTATAACTCAAGTTGTGTGCCTTGCACGATGGCATCTCTGTAGTTTATTTTTATTTTGAAAGAAACATGAGTGGGTCGTAACAAGTCTTGTCTTCATGATAAGTAATTTGACAAAAACAAACATGCACATACCTAATCATTCTGAAGAAGTCTCTCCTAGGTTGGTTTACAATAAACACAAGAAGTTCCATCAGTAATAGTTTTGTGTGCAATCCACTTATGTTTACGTTGGTCCATAAGGAGCCTTAAATAGGTTAGAGCAGTGGTTCCCAAAGTGGGGGGTGCGGAGCTATTGCAGGGGGAGCGCGGCAGATGAATGAGGCAAGCTTGAGCCCTGCTAGCACAACATGGACAAGTCTGTGGTAGGGCTCCCAGCTAAACGCAAAGCAGAGGATGAATCTTCACCAAATGTGCCAGCTTCCCAAGCAAAAGTCAAGACAAGAAAATATGATGAGGCATATATCCCCTTCGGCTTCACCAGTACAACGGTGGGTAACGAGGAGAGACCACAGGGTGACAGTTGGAAAACGAACAAGTTGGTTGCCACTTGGAGACAACACATCCGGCGCAAAAAGACAAAACAGTTGATTTCTTCAGGAAAAAACTCATAAACTGTCGCGCACAGTTTACTGAAGCTGCATCTGTGCCTTCAAATGCTCAACTCTCCTCATATAAAGTTGCCTACAGAGTTGCCCAGTGTAAAAAGCCGCACACTATAGCCGAGGAATTAATACTTCCCTCTGCTATCGTTAAGGATTACCCAGTACTAGGTAGAAGAGCCATGGCCACACTCCTTCCTTTTGCCACATCCTACCTATGTGGCCTCAAAAGTTTGGGAACCACTGGGTTAGAGGAAGGCCACTTTGTCCTTTTTCTCCCAGTTGTTGAAGGAAGAAAAACATCTTGCTTCTTTATTTTTAATGATCTGTTTTTCCCATCACAGTGTGGACATTAAAACGTGCTATCTTCTCCTCACAACCCTATTTCTCTAACCTGTAGTCCAACTCTATCTTCTGAATGATATACACTGGGCTAAGAGGGCTAAGTTGGCTAACATGCACTTAACTCACACTTAAACATGCACGGGTTGACAAACACATGGGCACAAAAAGGCGTAAAAATGGAGACGCAGACACAGACTTACGCAGCCGCGCGCACACATACACACACACACACACACACACACACACACACACACACACACACAGTCGCAGTCACACACAGCGCAGTCACACACACAAAGTCACACACTGCTGGAGGGGCCACAGAAACCTTGGTTGACACTCAATTATCAGTAAGCAGAGTGTAGCCCAAATGTGGATCAATTGAAACGAGCGAATAGGGAATTTCAGTTGTGATTAGTGGTTGGTCTCGCCATTCAGCTTTTCCACTTACTCTCTCTTCTCAGTCCTGCAGCTCTCCACACTCATTGTTCAGAAATTGCATGCCAGATTTTGTGGAATAACCCACAAGTTGACATGCTACATTAGGCTGCAGTTGAGGAGGTGTGTGAATTCCAAGATCTTACACAGGTCTCACACACACACACAGGCACACAGGATCTCCATCCTTGTTAGGGTAAGTACATGTTTACTTAGCGATCACTGCCCCCTCTTACACCGCCCTGCTATTTAATGACTAAACGGAATGTAAAAACAGATGCAGGCGATAGTAACATTGATTTCAC